>NC_056726.1:553961341-554199262 GCF_019279795.1 Protopterus annectens | reverse complement strand
GAGTGTACCTTATGGCGCCATCTGTGGTTTGTATCTCCTGTTGGCTATGGCCCTGTGGTACATTCTGGGACATTTCCGCTTTGCATCATTTTACGTCGCCACGTGCATAGCCACTGAGGAGATGTCAGTACTACTTTGTGGGTACTGCTGTACATACGCCTATGGTTCCTGTACTGTATGCCTACGCATGTTATTACACTCCGCCTGTGACATGTCATCTACATACACATTTTACAGTGGCACACACATTACACACACACAGCGGAACACACGACAACCTCACCTCACACATACACATATTGCCGCCATGGCTCTCAACCTTCTATTTCCAGAGTGAGGAACACACACATTAGTAATGTGAAACAAATGGGCATAATGTGGAACACATAGTAATGGCATAGTGACAACTTCAGCTAAGTAGGTCATAGGTTGATTATAATATGCTGATTTACTTACAGTGAAGAACCTTTAATGAATTACTATGATTACATTCTATTTACCAGGATGTCATTTATATACATTCCTAACAATGGATGTTTGACAGACATTTTCAATGTGGAACTTTGAGGAACTGCGAGGAACATGAACTGTTTTACACCCCAAATGAGGTACGTTCCTCATAATGTCGTACACTTCACTGGTATGCTTGCCGCTTTCGCACCGACGGTTGAACACAATACGTACGTTGGCCGCATCGCCGGTGGCGGCGTGTATCTCCGCACTCATATCCTATGGATATGACACGCACATATCCCGTTACTGTACCATGGACTGGTGACCATCCCGACACGCGGATATGTATTGATGCAGGTTGACATTTGCATGGCTGGCGTTACCTGCTCTGCCCACCCTCCCGGATGATCGGGTTGTCGGTCACTATGTTTACTATGTGGTGATTTCGCGTCTTACTTATCTGTGAACTTGCATCCCTGGGTTCCATATTACCCTGTTGTACTTTATATCTGTGTATGTGTACATATATTTCTACATGTGTACTGATATCTATTTCCGTATCTGTGTATGCACATGAGTGCAAATGTGGTCGACTTGCGGCGATAGTGGCAGCATACGGCTACGCCGTGTGCTGTAGAACCGGCGTGCGGTGAGGTGTTGGCGTTCTATGCTCTGCTGGCTATTGGGTGTGCAGTGTTTGGGCGGTGCCTTTGTTGGAGTCACACATACGTCCGCACATACAGTACACATTACGGGCGGACATGTTTGTGTGGCGTCCATTTTACTGTGTGTGCAGGTCAGGAGGTGTCAGTCCATGGGGCCTACACTGTCAAAGTATGTGCTATGCGTTCCCTCTTTGCCAGGGCGTAGGCATATTGGGTATGCCTCTGTCTACCTACTGGGGCTGGCTCAGTGTGTCCATGGCGCCGAACGCCCTGTGCCTGTGCTTGCCCTGGCAGTTGTGGCGGGCTTGGTGGCCCTCCGGCATTATGTCCCTGCAGCAGCTGTTTCCGCAGAATCATATTGTGTAGCATACAACATACTATGAATATGTGGGCACTTGTGCCTGGAGAGTACTGCAAGGCTCCACCGGATGTATCCAAGCACCGGAACCGTGATTTCAACATCCCGAACACACGCTCTATGATTATTCTTGTTTGTGCGTGTGCCTCATTATGGCATTCTTGCATGTGTGTGTGTGCATTTCTGATGGGTGTCATCAACCACGGCTCCAGTGCGTAGCCAGCATCCCCCACAAGGTGACCTTGTGTGATGTCCCCCCTGGCGAATACCTGATACAGCTGTGAGGCATGCCAGATATGGGAGTCGTGGTAGCTTCCAGGGCTGCCAGCACACACATCCATGATAATGCCCTGCGCATTGCACACGACCTGGCAATTGATGGAGGGTATCCCTTGTGGTTTATGTAGCGTCTACCCTGCTCCCGGGTGGTGACTTAATTTCTATGCGTACCGTCTATCGCACCCAGGACCTCCGCGTATTGTGCCACACGGTGGAAGCGGCGCATATTGCTAGCCAACTCCTCCTGAGATGTGGGGAAATTTATGTGCTCATGGGCATGTGGTAACATGGCATCCAGGAACTGGTGTAGTACCCTGGATGCTGATGCCTGTGAGATGCCCATTATGTCCCCGGTTGGCCTTTGAAAGGTACCTGTAGCCAGTATTCGCAAGCTCACACATACCTTTGTGTCCACTGGGATGGGCTCCCCTCTGTTGTCTCTTGTTCTCAGGCGGACGGCACAGATCCACTATTTGCTGTAACGTGTCCCTGTCCACCCTGTAGCGCTCTGCTATCTCCAGGTCTCGCAGCCCTGGTAGGTCACCCTTGGTCGGAACACTCTCCTTCTCCTGTGAGGCCTCACGGTAGTTGTCGGCACCACCCTCCGCAACTCCGTCTGTCTCTGCCACATACCTATGCATCACGGCCACGGCGGCACCCAGCATATACATATTAAAATTCCCCGTCTGTTTACACCCTACGGTGCGGCGTTTGGGAAATCGCTGTGTGTTGTGTGCATTCACACTTAATACTGTTGTGCTGTATACCCGGTGATGTCATTGGGTGTGTCTGTGCAGCCGTATCCATGGCTTATTTCCGTGGTTTTACGGTTGCAACTGCAATGGTACTGCCTGTAGTGTTACATTACAGTTGCCTGCATTGCCTTGGCTTTGCATCTTACATTACTGCATCCTGCAGGCACATGGCATATGATGCATTTTATCTGCAGCCGCAGTTATGCTACCTCTGTACTTGGCTGTGCTATTTCGGTTATTTGCTCTTTGCATTTCTGCTACATCCCCTACTATCTTTGCATTCATATGCCTCCCCTTTCCCGTTATGCAGGGGTCTGCATGCAGAGTTATCAGCTGCCGCCGTTTGCCCTTCCTGGATTGATTGGTGTTGATTGCTCATTACGGCTCCATTTACACTGCTTCCGCATTTCCTCGTATTCTCCGCATTACCTTCCTATATCCGTGGTTGTTGACGGGGAGGCCGTCACATGACTGGTTTAGGGAACGTAGTCATCCTCGTGCACATGCATCTGTACGCGCATTATGTACTCTCAGCGCATCTATTTCCTAACACGCCAGTCCTGATGCTGTGATGTGCATTGTACAGCCCAGATTTGCTGACCTCCAATATCCTTCCTCCAAATGTGGCACACCCCTCTGTGGTTGACATGTATCTCGTGTAGGCCACTCCTCGGTGTAGTACCGCTACGCGTTTGCTCCATCCTTACACGGCGCCGTTTTGCGATTCACTATTATCTGCCTCATTTGCATGGAATTGACTACTAATACATGGTTACGGTGCCGAACACCGCCACCACTCCTTGACAACCATTGCGCTGGAGTTGAAGCTTTACATACATACTATGGTGTGTGGTGGCTGTGCAGCTGATGTGTGTTATACTGCTCTTTTAGGACATTGTCATATTATTTCATTGCTTTGCATCTTCTGTGCACATATCCCGGGGGTCTGCTTTTTTTTCTTCGTACGTGCCATTTATGTCATTGTTTACATTTTGTGCATATTTTCTTTGGACATTCTCGGTGCCTTTCCACATTGGCATATTGCACCTATATGATACCTGACTTTGACAGCCTTCCGTTACTCCTCGGTCATGTTTGGGTAAATGTAAACCGTTTTTTTTGGTTTACATTGCCGTGCCCTTATGCTACGCCTGCGCCACTTCATGGATCGCTATTTGCCCTCATTTGCATGGTGCAATACCGCACACAGTGTGTTTTGCATACCTAAGCCGGGGGCGGAGACGGTCCGGCACACGCCGGTAGTGCACGTGGAATTCATTCATACCTGAATCGCTCAGCAGCCATATTTGGCGTTATAACGCCGACGCTATGCTGGCGCCTGGCGCAAGGTTCATGAATCCGGGGGTCAGTCTTTATATACTGTGATTCCTAATGAAATGGGGCTTGAAATTGTTAGATTTTAACTATTGAATTCTAAGATTTATTTAAGTAATATGGTTGACTTGTTGGTGGACATGCTTGATATTATTTTAAGTTATAATTTTTTTGAATATTGTGACAACATATACCAGCAAGTTAATGGTGTGGCAATGGGAGCCGCTATGGCTCTTAGTTATGCCAACTTATTTATGCAAGTGGGAAAGGGTCAATATTTTAAGCAGTACATTTAATAAGAGTATTATATTTTTTACATGTTTTATTGATGACGTGTTTCTTTTATAAAGAGGTGATGCTAATAGCCTCAATGAATTCATTACTTATTTAAATAGTATTAATACCTATTTAAAGTTTACTGCTGAGGTTAATAAAAACAGTAAAAAATGTTTGGATGTCATAGTATCAAAAGATGGAAATAGGTTATTTACCAAAATATATAAAAAAGAAGTTCATAACAACTTCTATTTACACTATAGTAGTATGTATCCAAAAAGAATGAAAGACAATATTGCTGCCACAGATCTTAGCAAAGCTCTCTGTGTTTATTGTACCATGCTAATGCGTGTAAATAGGCTTACTAAAAAAGACAGTGATTTTCATGTTGAAAGTAGAGATCTTTGTGATAAGTTTCTTTCAAGGGGTTATCCTGTTGAAATATTAAGTTCTTCTCTTGAAAAAATAGATGGAGTAAGGCACAATAATATTAGTTTAAATAAACGAAAAGGAAATGACAATAAGTATAAAGTTTTGATGCAAGTTAATAACAGTGTGGATAGTATTTCTATAAAGATTATTATTAGGAATAATTGGAACATTTTGCAAAGGTCTAGGGAATAAAAGATAAGTTAGACATTCAACCTACTTTTATAAATAAGAGGGGGAAGAGTTTTAAAACTTATTTTCAAAGTAAGCTTAATAAGCCTAAAACAACTACTGTTGTGAAATTTGGGATGCATAAATGTTTTAACTGTAAGTTGTGTAAATTACTTATTAACTGACAGTTTAGAAGTTAATATAAATGGTTTTATTTATAAATTTAGGAATTATTTCACTTGTAAAAGTAAATTTGTGGTCTATGCAATAATGTGCCAGTCATGCCCCTCATTTTATGTAGGACGTACCAGCAGGAAACTTTACAAATGAATATACGAGCATAAGCATGCTGTGGAGATAGGTGACACAAAAAAACGCTACTGCCAAACACTATTTTAATATGAAATGTATGGTGAATTTTAAGTTTCTTGTTTTGGAAGATGTACCTAATTATGACAAATTATTTGATGCTGAAGATGAGCTTAGCTGGTGTGAATACAGATGGCAAGTTATGTTAAATGCTGGTTTTCCGCCAGGACTAAATAATAGGTATGATTTTGTTGCTTATTTAAAGTGAAAAGGTTTAAAGCATTGAAGGGGTTAATTTATTTGAATGTTATGTAATATGTGATTGGTGCATCAGCAGTTTAAATATGTTGGTTTGTCTTAATAGCATTATACAGTCTGAAGAAGTCACAGTTAGTGATGAAAGCGCTCACTGTTTACTGTGTTCTTGTATTAAATGTCTTTTTGGCAATCCAATACGCTCTTATTTTTATTTTGCTTATTTGGAAAGTTTTAGTATATATTTTTTTGTATATTTGTAAAGTTACTTGTGTTAAAAATGCATCAACAGTAGGTCCTGCTGGACAGAAAGAATGTATACATGTATTTTAGGTTGTATTGTTGTAACTGATCAAATGTGTATGTTTATCAGAAGAAGCCTGGAAGGGTGGAAAGTTTGAAATTGAGTTATAGCTTTTAGATGCTGCCACAGATCTTAGCAAAGCTCTCTGTGTGTATATTGTACCAGAGTCAGGTGACCAGAGGTGATGTCATCCTCTAACCACCATCTGGTTTCTTTGGAACTCTCACAGCAGCACTTTGGAACCTGACAGGAAATATTTCTGACATGACATATATCTCACACATCCACACAGACAAAGAGAGAGACATCATCTGGCTTTTGCTGTGGTAAGACAGTCAGCACACATCAGTTTGCCTTGCTTTATTATGTAGTCAGGGAACAGTAATTCTTTAGTCAGGGAAATTTAGTGAGAATAGTTTAGCATTGTTTTCTGCATCTGTGAGAAACTATCCAACTGTATATTTTTTCTATCTCTGTGGTTGAAACTCTGTTGTTTATTGTATTCAGTATTCTCCTGTTTTCTGTTTTATTATTTATCATTAAATATTTTAAGACCTTTCATTGTGGCTGGGCCTTTAAAGAATACTTTTAACATCTTGAGAGTACTTATGCTTGTTTTAGTGACACTGTGGCCACTCCTGAAAGCCTTATTGCTTTGGTTACATCCTACCATATGTATTAATATTAATTTTATACAGTATAATTGGGTATCTTTTGTAAGAGCTTTAGGGTAGCTGACTGGTGGCAGCATGATTACCTCAGAGTATGGGCAGAAAGGGGAACAGCTAGTAAATCTGCACCTGCTTTTACCAGTTGTGTATGTGTGTCTGTGAAACTCAAATATCCGAGTGTGTGTGTGTGTGTCAGCTACTGGGAACAGGGACACAGAGCTCCCAAGTGGTCAGTCTGGAGATTTTTGTAGGTCTGGAGAGGGAGAGAAAGAGCTCCCTTTGTGCTCTTAATGGAAATTGTGCTTGGTGCAGGGAGTTGCATCTGAAAATACTGTGTGAATCCATCTTTGCTCTTAGTGACCATCCCTCACCAGAGTCAGTGGGGAGGATTAAGTCTCCTTGATTGCTAGCCTGGAATAGGGACCCATCACAGAAGCAACAGAGGGAAAAGTGTCTGAAAAGACAACATCCTGAAAGAGGGAACCTTGAGAATAGTGTTTTGAGAAAATACAGTTCTAGAATGAGCCTCCATGACCCCTCCTTCCAGGGAGCAAGAAAGATCCTGGAATAAAAACCTGTTCCCTTTTTAGAAAAGGGGACAGGCTGAATGGTACCCTGTCCCACCAGATCTTGAAGAAACAAAGGAAAAAGTAGCTGGTGACAAGGAGGAGGCTGAGCAAGACTTCAGAATGGAAGAAGGGACTTCCAGGCCATAAACTAACCATTCTGGATAATGGAAAGCACCCAAGTATCCATGGTTATCTTTGGCCAAACAGGAATCTGGGCAATTTGGTGAATCTTGGCATACTGGAGCAATGCAGCAATTGCCTCATGTACACAGACAATCCTCTCCTCCTACCACCCAACACTACAACCTGCGAGAGATGCACTTACATAGCCAAACTGGAAGCAAAGCTCTCTCTGGACAAGACTGTGCTAGACAGTCAAGAGGAGAAGGCTAACACCTGTATTACATCTCTAGCAACTCATAGCCCTTCAAAACCCACACCATCAACTCCCAGACATAGCAACACTAAATGCACATATGCGGAGGCCCTTAACATTAACCTGCGCAAGCAACAAGGACCTCCGAAGCCGAAACGCAAACAAACACCAGTCACAACCAAAGTGACACATAGCTCACAACACCAGTGTGCCACCCAACAACAGTCCCTAAGGCAAGACAATGTACCCAACACTTTAGTCATAGGTAACTCTATAGTCAAGCACACTGATGTCCCACTCACCAGGCTGAACAAGGAGAAAATTACAGTCAGCTGCCTGTCGGGTGCCAGGATCTGCCACATAATGCATGCACTCAAGTCACTCCACAACAAGTACAAATATGACTCTGTCATTGTCCATGCTGGAGTAAATGACTTGAGACATACCTCCCTGGACTACATGAAAAAAGACATGGAAGAGTTCTTGGATCATGTGACCCAGGCAGGTATGACCCTAGCCCTGAGTAGCATCCTGCCTTTGCCCAGAATGATACCACAGTATAAGGACAAAATGATTGACTTCAATTGGCTAAGCTTCTGTTGTCATTCAAAGGGGATCCAATATTTGTCTGCCTGGGAAGACATGATCGACAAACCACAATGCTTTGCCAGAGATGGTCTGCACCTGTCACCCCTGGGATTCAGGTTACTGGCTAAAGCTCTTGCCACCCCTATAGTGCCTTTTTTAGGCAAGGTTCAAAGGATAAAACCACCACCATAACAGATACAACCATGCAAAATCTGAAGGTAATGCTACTCAATGCTAGACGTCTAAACCTCAAAATGCACTCTCTCGAGGCACTCCTAAAAATGGAGAACATCGATATCTGCGCAGTGACTGAGACCTGGTTCTAGGCTCCAGAGAGCACCCCTGCAATACTAGGCTACAATTCTTACCACACTTTTTGGCCACAAAACCAAGACCAAAACACTAAAGGTGTAGGAGTGTCCATATTCACCAAGGATATTCACACCTCTAGGCAAGTTGCCCCACACAATGCATCTGAAATTCTCCAGGTGCAACTAACACTAGGTAAGACTGCAATCCAAATTGTTGCTTGCTACAGATCCCCCACCATACCCCACAATTCTCACTACACCTTCCTAAACATACTGAAAAATATTAAGATACAACCAAACACCCTAATACTAGGTGATTTCAACTACCCAGCCATTAATTGGGAAAACTACTCGGGTACCAACTCCTTTTCCCAACGGTTCTTGGAATTCATAAATTCCAACACCTTAGATCAACTAATCCATTGACCCACCAGGGGCTCCAATATCCTAGACCTGGTCATTACCAACATGGGAGATAGATACTCCACACCAGTGGTCACCTCCTCATTGGTCAGGTCTGACCATAAGCAAATCACCCTTGACATCCACATCCCACCCCACCCTCCAGTAA
Source organism: Protopterus annectens (assembly GCF_019279795.1). Taxonomy (NCBI): domain Eukaryota; kingdom Metazoa; phylum Chordata; order Ceratodontiformes; family Protopteridae; genus Protopterus; species Protopterus annectens. Next base: position 554,190,587 of record NC_056726.1, on the reverse strand, counting down.
GGAAACCTCCTTAAAAAACTTCTCCAAAGCCAACTTCATGCTACTGAAGTCAGAAGTGACAAACTTCACAACACCCACGCAGACAGGATCTGGAAGTTCAACTGCAGAATCCTACACTAAGGCACTGTACGAGCACATCCACTTGTGCATGAATCATGCCATCCCAAATAGAACCAAGATGCTCTTCTCCAAAAAAAGGAAGCCAATCTGGTGGTCCGCTGCTATCAACAAACTATGCAACAGAAGGAAGAAACTGTTGCAGAAAAGAGGAAAATCCCAGGATGCAAAAAACTCCCTCACCAGCCTCAGTAAGAAGCTGAGATCCCTCATAAAATCCTCAAAAGCTAGTTATAAAAATAAAATTGCCAACGATTCCAAAGACCACCACAAGGCATTCTATACTTATTTCAAGAATCTAAATGGCAATGCTCAGATCTGCTCTGAACTACAACAGAATGGCATTAAATATACTGATCCCAAGGATATTGCCAATATCCTGGCAGATCGATTTAGTGCCAACTTCACTCCCCTCTCACCCCCTAAAGGGCCCATCTCAATACCAAAAGATTGCCAAATTCCGATAATCACAGCCACACAGGTAGAAACAGCACTCTCCAAAGCTAAGAATACAGCATCCATGGGACCAGATGACATCGCAGGCTGTGTACTACATGAACTACAAAATGAACTGGCACCCCACTTAAGTGTCATGTTTAATCATTACCTCACCTCAGGCTTCGTGCTCACTGAATGGCGCACAGCTACAGTTATTCCACTCCACAAGGGAGGATCCACCTTGGATCCCGGAAACTACCGTCCCATCAGTCTGACAAGCCTGATCTGCAAAGGCATGGAACGCATTATCATGGAACTTATAAACAAAGACATTGGCAACCTCCAGACACTGGACCCCACCCAGTATGGGTTTGTGAAGGGCTGATCTTGTCTCCTGAATCCGAAATACTTTGAATCTGTCTCCAGAGCTGTGGATGAGGGTAGGGAGGTCTACACAGCCTATCTGGACCTCACCAAGGCCTTCAACACCATCCCCCACTCTGGAATCATAGATAAACTTACTAAGCTGGGCATAAATCCCTACTTCACTCAATGGGTTGCCAACTGTCTTACTGACAGAACCCAGACTGTAAAAGTAGCCGACTCCAAATCCAGCTCCAGACAAGTGACAAGTGGAGTACCTCAGGGTTCAGTCCTGGGACCACTCTTGTTTGGCATCTACTTCTCTGAAGTACAGGCCAACATTAAGGGACTCTGGCTAACAAAGTTTGTAGATGACTGCAAACTGGGAGCCATTATTGAATCCCCAAATGATGTGGATATTCTACAAATGGGCCTTACAGAAACAGATGCCTGGTGCCAGAGCCATGGGCTCAAGCTTAATGCCAAGAAATGTATAGTCATCCCCTTTGGAAACAAACATGTACCCATGAACTACCACATAGGTGGCAGGACACTAAACATCAAAAGTGTGATGAGAGACTTAGGGACACAAGTGGACAGTGGTCTCACCTTCGATAACCACATTGCCACAACAGTCAGGAAATCCTTCTACGTGGCACACCTCATCACTAAGGGCTTTTCATCCAGAAAAAAGGAGGTCATTGTCCCACTGTACTCATCCCTCATTAGACCCATTATAGAGTATAATGCCCCATTTGGTATGTACCTCACAAGACATCTGCAACAGCTGGAAAGGCCACAGAAATACCTCACTAAAAGAATCACAGGCCTAAAGCAGATGCCATATGCTGACCATCTAACAAAACTCCAGCTATACTCTGTGGCATATTGTCTACTCAGAGGCGATTTCTGCTTAACATACAAGGCCATGTGAAACCCTGAGCTGTTGGACATGCTCCACTTAAAGAAATCCCAATCCCTCAGAGCCACATGCTCCAGGGATCTAAACCTTATCAGCACAATGAACAAAACATGTTGGAGGGATAGGTTCCTGACCCAGAGACTCCCCATACTCTGGAATAGACTGCCCATACATGTCAAGCAGAGCACCTCATTGGCCCTCTTCAAAAGGAACCTTGATGACTGGATGGGAGATAGGAAATTCACCCCGGGGATCATGTCAGTCATCCTGCTAGACAGGGGCCCAGAGAAGTAAATATTGTGGGAAAAAAATTCCAGGGAATTGTTATGGCTAGGCTTGCATAGGCCTTAGGGCCGATAGCCTAGTACCAACCTATGAACCTATGAACCTATGAAAGAGTCAAACTGAGGGACAGTGGAATCTGTCTGAAGGGAAGGAGTAGCTGCATGTCAAATTGAAGCAAATGTGTCAGGGAAAGAAGGCTTTTGACTTTTATAACCCTGAGACAGCTTGTCTGAAAAAACTCTCCTAGAAGCCCTCTTACCCCTAAAAGGCTGTTTAGATTGCATATGAACAAGCACAACTTAGAAAGATAATTTGTCTGAAACTTAGAAAGAGAAAAGACAAAGATTTGTTTCAAATCCTGCATAACATTGCTTTTATCCTTAAGGATCTTAAATAATTCAGCCACAGTAGTGCCAAATAAATTCTGATTGTCTTAGGGAGAATCCAGCAATTTGGCCTTGTTGTCTTCAAGCTGAGCTGGAGGCATAACCAAGTATACCACCTTATAACAGATAAAAATGCAGCTGTCCTAGAGGAGGCATCAGCAACATCATAACTACATTTAATGGGATGTAAAACCACCAAAGAAGCAGACCTCAAGGCAAATCAGCCAGACTGCCCCCAAAGATGGAAGAGAAGAGCTAGGACATGTCTGGTCATATGGGTCAGATAATTAATAGCCCTGAAGGCTAAGGTAGTGGACATATACAATTTTTACCATACCTGTCTTGTGGTACAGTTGTCCTTATCAGAAGGTAAAAGCTTAGAGGAAGACAGCAACTTGGATGGTTTATAAATGGCTACAGAAATAACCACATGATCAGAGGAAGGACTTTCATATAAAAACTGTTGAGCTTCAGGAACTTTATAGTACCTGCCTGGTTTCTTATGGGTAGGAGCTTGAGACTCCGGGGCTTGACAAGCTGCAGTGAAAGTATCCACGAGGAAAGCATCAGTCCCACTTAAAATATTCAATCATACGAACTACTGTATCCCCAAAAGATGATTCCTCCATAGCAGAGAGGAGAGAAAGTGAATCCTCTTCCTCAGACCCCAGGGGAATTGGAGACTGAATCTGAGAATGATAAGCCAATGACTTCTCACCAGAGTCTAAGTCTTCATCAGAGGAATTAAATTCCCTTGGGTGTTTGGAAGGAGTGTAAGACCAGGGAACAGAAACAAGAATTGATAATCCTTGAGAGGGCTTAATAGCCATAAGAGTATTGGAAAGCACCTGAGTAAAATCCTGTGAATCCTTAGCCACAGCAGTCACATGCTTAGTCTTCTACTTCTTTTTCAAATGAACGTCAACTTTAACAAACCTAGGAGGTTTAGACCCCTGCCTAGATTCAATGAAGGTACCAGGCACCTCTTCCCTAACAAATATTTGGGGAATCACCCTAGGCCCCTCTGAAATAATCAACCATGATTCCCCCTCCACATCTGCACCTGATGTATGCACAGCCTCAGAAGATGTATGGGTAGGTGGCTCCATGTCGTTGTCCAACTGCGTCGCAGCAGAGGGAGCTGACAGTGGCACTGGACAGTCCTTGGGTTCTTCATTCAACCCGATGGAGACATTTGGCTGAGGCTGAAGAGCAACAGTATCAGCTTGTTCCTTTTTGGCTTTCTTTTTAAGCAATGACTGATCTTTGGTGGTGTAGGATTCAGCTATGGTAACCTGATCAAAAAGCTTTAATTACTGGTTCTCCAAATAAATGGAAAAAGAAGACAGATGACTGTGGAATGTCTTACAGACAAATACTTGACAAATTTCACATTGCATGTGGTCGTGGGTAGCACCCAAACAAAAAAAGGCACTGTTCATGGGGAATCTGCCTCCTAAACTCACATGCAAACTAAGGTAATAGTAAGACAAAAGAAAGGAAGAGACCCCAATGGGGCACTTACTTGTAGGAAGCTTGGAAACAAAACAACTTGGTGAACAGCTTGCAGACCAAATTCAAATGTGGCATTTGAACTGATGGCAAAGTAGTTTTGAGGATTAGGTGCTTGTACTCAGATATGTACCTTATGCCTTGCATGTAGGACATATGTCTGATGTATGGTGCTTGGAAGATGTAAAGGCTTTGGTATGTTAACTGGAAGTTTGGTTATCTTTGTTAGGATATCCCAAGAACAGGATACTGCAACAGTGATCAGGAAGGACATAGTAGAGTACTTTGCAGGAGTATATGTAGCAGGACTCATGTTGGAAGGGGCAACTGTTTTAGGTGGTAGTGGTTACAGCTGTAGAAGCCAGGCAGCAATTCCCTAGACAGAACAATCACAGAAGAAGAGGGTAGGGTAAAAAGAAATGTACTAGGGGACAACCAGGTTCCTGATTAAATTTATAAGACCAGTGAAATAATAATCAAGGAGCTAGCCATGATTTTCAATGTGGGCATGGAAGCAAAGACAATGCCAAATACTATGAGGGGAGTAAAAGTGGCCCTTCTTGTCAAGAGCAACAGCAGGCACACAGACCTGAGCATGCTGCAATCAATCACCCTGATAAATGCTGATGTAACACATCTGTTGGCAATTTTGTCCCAAGCACTGAACAGGGTTTTGCTATAATACATCCAGAAAGGACATGTATACATCATGAATGGGAGAATAGCAGTGGATATTCTTATGGAAAGTATTCAATTTCATGAAAGCATGCAAAAAGAAAAAGTGAAAGGGTTGGGAATAGTAGTCTCTGACATCATGAAGGCATGTGATTCCCTAGAATGGAGCTACTTGCAGGCAAACATTGTAGGAGCTGGGGATGAGTCATTGATTTTTAAGTCTGCATGGACTTTTGACTGAAAGTCTACAACTGACTTTCTGTTAAATGGAAGAACTAAAGGCACAACTAATACACACAATGAGACAATGCTGGCCTGCCCCCTTACTGGAACAGTTTATTCTGGCAACGGAGACTTTCTTCTGGACAATCAGAGATGAGTTAGAGATAGTGGAGAGGATCGAAGGTGAAAAGAATATTTATGACTTTTTGGGTAATTGCTTGCCACTAGCAAAAAAACAGAAGGGGCAGTGAAAGTGGTCTTGAAGCATTTTAAGATGGAGTAGGCCATGACTATAACGTTAGAAACAGTGCACAAATGAATCTAGGTGAAGGAAGTAATGAAGAGGTAGGGGTGCTAAAGCTACCATTCAAAACAGGGAAGATAACTGGAGCCAAAATTCTGGAAGATTGTAGACAAAAGCCAGGAATGAAAACTAAATGTTGTTGGGTGAGGAAGTTAGTGAGCACTAGGTGAACGGGGGATGTGGCCCCATTAGCAAAATGGACAAAAGTGATTTAAATTATGATCTGCTCAAAAGTATTACATGTAATCTGACATATCTCAGTCAGTGGAAGAGAGCAAGTCCCCAAAGATATATACAAAGTTTGATAAAAATACAAATGAGAAGGCATGGCTCCAAGGTGGCTAGAAACAAACTGCAGTTATGGGTGGAGAGAAGAGGTGGGATGAGCACTAAGTTTAAAGAAAAAAAAGTTGGAGTCTTTACTATAAACTAGTGACTTAGGAAACAACTAGAAGAGTGAGAAGGCAAGAGGACAGAATGAGAGGGGAGACAACAGACTGTTAGGCTACAGTAAGAACAGCATGGAATATTGGTCCAAGGTGCAACCCTTACTGGATCACGGGGGGTGGAAAACACTAGATTAGACCATGTGTTCAGAATCAGGGAGGGAGGTTAGAGATAGTTAAGGGCCAGAATGGGAAAGGACTTGAGGTTGGGAGGCAGGTGGCTGGAAAATACATATGAAAGGAAATGTCTGCCAAAGGGAAAAGAGGACTTGGTTTACAAAGCATATAGTATGGAGTACAGAGAACTAGGGAGGAGAGGCGGGGCAGAAGATCAAGGCGTCAGATTAGAAAGGAAGTGAGGAAGACTGTGACGAAATGTGCAATATGGTAACAGATATGAAAATTATGTACTTAGAGTAACTTAAAGAACAAATACCAACCATTATTTGGTCTGCCCAGCTATGAAAATTTTACTTAAGCCATCCAAAGCCTTCAGACTATAATCTTTTGGTTTGAAGGCCCTCATTTTCAGATCTCGAGAGCAAAGCAAAGGTGAACTAAGCACACAGCTATAACCTATGACAAAAAAACAGAAGTAACTTCACAAGAGGCAAGAACAGTCTGTCAGGTCCAGACTGAGGGATGGTGAGTAGGAATAGTGATGACTGTGAAACAGATCTATCATTATGGCAAGTATCAAACTTACATAGCTCTTACTGTAATTCCAAGGTCATTGTCTATAGGACTAAGCCTCAAACAATCATCTTGGATGGATCATCATAAAAGAATACACTGCAATATAGAGGCACCAAATGCCAACCTTAATGTAGAGATCACATTCAGTTTATAGTGCCTTACAAAAGCATTCAGAGATGTCCACATACCTACAGCACAACAAATTATACAGTGATGTGCTCATGAAGAAGGGCTCCAAAGTAGACATCACTTAGTAAATGTAGCTAAGATTTTGAATTAAATGGTTAGTTATACTTATCATAGCAGAACTGAATGCATTCTTTGAACCATTTGGAATGACTTAGAAACTTTAAATCCAATTGAATCTTTTCTGATTGTTTTGGTTTTATCAACATAGAATTTGATTTTCCCTTATTCATAAAAAATGGGTTTGCTCTCATGCACATCCTGTACTTATGAAAGATCATGTAAGGAGGACAGACAATCAATGATCACAACTCTGAAAACCTTATAGCTAAGGTCACTGCAACCAGAAAAAAGTGTCTTCAAAGAAACAAATTAGCCACTGATTAAAATGGAGGCTTGGTCAGACTTTCTTGCTCAAAACCAAGGTCCCATTTGGGAACTGGATCTTTTAAGGGGAAGGGAAAGAAGGAAGGTGCCTTAGGAAAAGTTTTACAAATTTTAAGAGATGCAAAGGACAAAACAATGAAATTGATCTTTGATGAAAGTTAGATATGGCTGCTTAGTATATTTTAACTGTGGCATAACTCAAACACATCTCAAAATATGACCAGTCTCCTAGAACTGTAGGGTACAGAGTAGTGAAGGGATTTAAGCCACAGGCTGTATCTCAGATAGAAAAAGGATTCCACTTACATTTGTATGTCTTTTTCATATTCAGCTTCTGGACTGAAGTAAGGATCCAAACCACTCTTGTCCAGTTAAGTGGGGTCCCTGATCATTAGTGGAACTGGAGAAAGCACACAGTCAATTTGAGGAAGAATGGGTCTGGGTAAGACCTGATGAATGGGCAAGAGAAAAGAGGCCTAGATGGACACAGATGAAAAAATCTAAAAATGGTGCTATGAGAAGAACTTAGGCATTACTCATGCTGGCTTTCTCCACTATTTTTGGAATAAGAAGAATTGTGAGAAAAAATGGAAAACAGACCCAGGGACTCATGCATTAAAGCATCCCTGAGATGTCCTTCCAAAGGAGGAATAATGAAAAAGTTGCCATATTTGGGATTCATTGGCGATGCGAACAGGACAGTTCATCAGCTTAACAGAGTCCTGGCTATTGTCTAATTGAAGGGCCACTTGTAAGATATCAATAGACAATAAGTGAGCCTGTCCACTGTGAAGATGGTCTGACTCAATATGTGATTGCTAAGAGAAAGCTGTTGTGTGGAAAGGACCATTCCCAAACTCTCAAGGACTCCTGGTAGAGGTGATATGAATGAGTTTCTTCTTGTTTGTTCAGATACTGTACTGTATGTTGTTGCAGTGCATGACAACAGTATCCAAAGGGAGGGAGTCTTGGAATACCAATAAGGTCAGTAGCATTGGCCTCTCCAGAGGGAGGGCGTCTTGGAACACCAATAAGGTCAGTAGCACTGCCCTCTCCAGAGGGAGGTAGTCTTGGAACACCAATAAGGCCAGTAGCACTGCCCTCAATTCCATTATTTTGGCATGCTGGGAGGCTTCTGTTAGTGTTCATATTCCTTAGATGGTCTGCTACTGGAAGCATTTCTCCACCCTAAAGCTGAGGCATCTTCAGTAACTGTCACAGTGGGAAGAACTGGTTTACCTAGAGAGAGAAGATAGATTCACTCATCCATCATGCTAAATGATCCTTGCACATTTTGGAAATTTTGGCAGCATAGCTGGTAGAGTCTGATACTTGATTCCATCGTGGTCTGAGGGTCATTGTAACACTTGATGTGGAATCTGGTTATTGTTAACTGATGTGGAATCTGGTTATTGGAATCAGTGTTAAAATAAGTACCAGTAGTTTGAGATGTAGAGTTGCTGACACCACATTGTTCTGCAGAATTTTTTGAACAGTCGATTGAATACTTAGAGTTCGCTCCTGAGAAAGAAACACACAAGACATCATGCATCTAATCAATGTAATGAACTACCTGGGCATCAGCCAAGACTTCTCACTGTTCACCATTATTCCTAGTTAATGGAAAAGAACTAAAAAGTGAGTCCCTTGTAGTTAAAAGGCATTCCTTACTCACAGTTACCAGGAGCCAGTTGTCTGGGTAATGAAAACCTTTGGTCCCATGAAGACAGAGATGCCCTGAAACCACTATCTCATATTTTATGAAAACCTTGGGGGTTGAGATTTAACTAAATGGTAAGGGTCAACACTAGCAGTGACTGGCCATGTTGGAACCTCCTGGACTCTACTGCAATTTGTGTGCACATAAGTATCCTGGAGGTCCAAAGGGTACACCCAGTCTCTGCTTTTCAGACATGACAGAATGGCATGTACTGTGATCAATCAAAATATTTTTCTGGAGAGTACTGATTTAGGTCTATCAGATCAATAATTAGCCAGTGGTCCTCATCATTCTTTGGTACTAAAAAATGTAGCAAAAGCCTTATCCTTGCTGGTCTCCCAGATGTCTCTTTTTTATCAGGTTTAAAACATATACCTTTGCTGAAACCTTCTGCAAGAGTGGAATGTTTGGAAAGGACGTGGACTTAGGGATAATAAGAAAAGGGCACAATATCCTATAGCAACTACTCTCTTCACCTACTTTTCCTAAATGATGGCTTCCAACACCAAGTGGAGGAGCAAACAAACCCTGATTTCTTTTAGAAGTGGTCTGTCAAGCAAATCATTAGGAAGCAGACTGAGGCCCTCCACCAGAGTACCCATGATGTCCCTGACCACTTTGGTGATGCTGCCCTCTTTTAGGTTGGAAGCCATTCTGGAAGTTGTTGTGGCCTCCATACCCCCTTCTAGAACATATTTTATCCTGTGGCTATTGTTTGTATCTGAACCATATTTGATGCTTCCTTGTATTCTAGAGAAAGTATACTGGGTTGGCTGAACTTTAACACCAAAAGCTGAGGGAGTCTTTCTCTCTTCTTTCTACTTCTGCGGCTTAGCTTTCACTTCCTTCCCAAATTAAAAGATTTAATCATAAGGGGCATTCAAGATGCTGGCCTTTGTGTCCTCAGCAAAGTCAGTTAGCTGCATCCATACATATTTTATATTTATGTCAGTGTCTGCTGATCTGGTTGAAACATCTGTAGCGTTATGTGCCAGGCATATGACAAGAATGGAAATGCAGATAATGGCATACAGTTGGGATGCTGTTTACTGAAGTCCCTTTCTGACGTTTATTTCTGTCTTAGAAGCTTCTTTAAATAATTCCATTTGGAACCTGAGCATATAGCTAATGTTACTTAGGGATCTCAGTGAAAACATAGATGAGGCATAAACTCACTTCCCTTGACAGTGAATGATTCAAGATTCTATATTAGGAGGATGGATCCCCGGGCTATTTAGAGTTGGAGCCCTCTTAAAAATGGCAGCTGCAACAATAGAATCAAACTCAGTGGGGGACCAAGACGATCCTGTCAGGATTAATTGGGATAGCAGCCGCTACATCAGGATTTATTCATGCAGTGCCCACTACCAGCAAAAAGGACAATGGGAAGGCTTTCTCCAGTATAGGTTCCATATTGGGCTTATACTGCTTTTGCCCTAATTATTGCAACCATTTCCCCAAACTTGGAGCTACCTGATTGATGAGGGGACAGCTCATAATTGTCATCTACATCTGGGGTTAGAAACTCTGAAGATGAGTCTATAAATCTTTTCATACATCTAGACAGTTGGAGGGGAACAGAATGACTGCAAGTATCGGCTCTGGTGCCAGACTGGGTAAGAGTAACAAGAGCTGGCCCACTAGATAAAGGTACCCGTAAAATGGGGGTGGACAGCTATCTGAACAGGCAAATGTGAATTCCCAGTAGATGTGTCAGTTAAGATCCATGTTGAAAGTGGACCATGCAAGGCAGTTTGCATCACCGGCACTGGCAGTGCTGTTTGGGTCTACCTTTGGAAGGGGAAAAGAGAGAGGGATGTTGAACCAGATGAAAATAGGATGGCACAGATCTATCATTATTGTGAGTACATAACTTTTGTATCCGATGTTGTCCATTTTCATCTGATTCTACTGTTGGGACAGATTCCCTAGCTACTAATTGGTCTGTGTGGTATCAAGGAAGGGTATTCCTTAGAACAGCAAGGATAAAAGAGGTGCGAACTGTACATATAGCTTATAGTGAGACACAAATGTCTGGAAAGTAGACCAGGCAGCAGCAGCAGCATAAATCTCATCAAGTGGAAAACTGTGGAAGTTGTCACTGTCCTTGTTGAATGAACTGTTGGTTCCTTGGGTAGTGATAAACCTAATTTGTCATAAACAAATGTAATACAATTTGAGAACCATCTTGAGGGAGTGACCATGGAAACACCATATCCCAGTTTAGCTTTCGATAATGAAAAAAACAATTGGTCTGACTTCCTGAAATCTTTAGTCCTATGTAGTGTGAACATCCAGCAAATGCAGTGTATATTCCCGTTTATTTGAAAACTTCAGGAAGAAAACAGATACATTAATGAACTAGTTTATGTTGGATTCAGATGTCACTTTTGTAATAAAGGAGGGATTCGGCTTTAGAAAAACCCTGTCTTTATGAAAAAAACAGATATAGCAGAAGTTACTGCTACCAAAAAGATCACCTTCCATGTTAACAAATTTTAAGTCTACAGTCACTGCCGGATCAAAAGGAGGCTGAGTAAGAGCTTGAATTATCACTGTATATCCCATGGAGGAACAGTGTCTCGGATTGGGGTCAAAGAAAAATCCCTTTAAGAAAAGCCTTAGATACCCTATATGAAGCTATAGGAGTCTCTAAGTGAGAATTAGAAATGGATGTGAGCTATACTTTGATTGTGTGACAGCTAGAACCTTTTTGGAACAATTTTGAAAAAAAACTCTAAAATGGAAGGAAGAGGGTGCAGAAAAAGGATCCAAATCATTTCCTGTAGCCCAAAAGTAAAACCTTTTTCATATACCATCCTGGTGTTAGACTTCTGTGAAATCATAAGAATATGTGCTATGTTGTCTAGAAACCTGGCATATCTGGACATCATTTGAATTAGAAGAATGAAGTTTGTTTCTCAGGGCTAGTTCTGCACTAGTGGGAGTTATTTTGCATTCTGCAAAGTTCTCTGTTTTATATGATTGCTTGGGTATCTATTGTTTGTTTTATACTACTGTATCGTGCACTTCTGTTTCAGTGATAGTTAACAAAACTGTACTGCATTTATTTATTTGTTTCATTGAATATTGTTTGAATATTGGTGGTCTCTCTCTATCTCTCTCTCCCTGTCTCTCTCTCTCTGCAGTTTGTTTCTCAGGGCTACCTCAGCACTAGTGGGGATTGTTTTACATTCCATGATGTTCTGTGTTTATCTGATTGCCTGGGGCTCTATCTTTTGTTTTATACTACTGGTATAGTTACATTTATGTGTATTTGTGCTCAGTAGCAGAGCTGTTTAGCTCACTATAACTAATTCTATAACCATCTGGACATACAAAGTTGATATATATATATATATATATATATATATATATATACACACACACACACACACACACACACACACACACACACACACACACACACACACAGATGTTTGCACTTGTTCTGTTTCAGTGATAGTTAACAAAACTGTACTGCATTTATTTGTTTAATTGAATATTGATTGAATATTGGTGGTATCTCTTTCTGCAGTGTTTCTCAAGGCTAGTTCAGCACTAGTGGGGGGATTGTTTTAAATTCTGTAAAGTTCTTTGCTCATCTGATTGCCTGGGGCTCTATCTTTTATTTTATACTACTGGTATTGTTACATTTCTGTGTATTTGTGCTCAGTAGCAGAGCTGTTTAGCTGGCTGTGACTGATTCTACAACCATCTGGACTGGAAATTTACAACTTTTTATTGTATTTTTGAACCAGACTACTGATTTTCTCACCTTTACCTGTACATACAGTAAAACCTATATTTCATATTTAGATGTTAAGCTATCCAAAGATGTTGTCAACAAAAGATTTGTTAGCAACATTTATAGAAAACCTGCACACTCTGTTTTCTGCATTATGACAGCTGCCACCACTTACACCAGAAAAAGGGAATTGTTAAGGCTCAGTTTGTATGTTTAACTAGGATGACTGCTGAGGATGAATGTTTTTTGGTAGAAGCAAAAACTCTTACTGACGTTTCTCAGCAGAGGTTACCCTAACGAACTGATTGAGGCAGTCTTTTTTGAAATTAAACAGAAAAGGGGTAGTGGTTTTTATAGACCTTTACTTTGTGCTGTCCATCATAATTGTCCTACAACAGGTACACCTGAAATGGGTGTTACACCGGTTAACACAGACTATTATTTGTAATTTACCACAAAATATACTCCTGAGTGTAGGTACATCCATCAGATTTTAAATACACATTGGCAGATACTAACTTGAATGAATTTAAGGATGTATTTCAATGTGGTATAAAAATGGTGTATAGGAAAGGAATGAGTTTTAAAGAGATCTTGGAATTTCCTGACAACTGTAATGTTTTGGTCTCTTCCAAAAAGAATGGTACCGACAAATGTGGACATTGTAACTATTGTAAATATCTTATAGAACTTGACAAGGTATATGTGAATTGTATTTGTATCAGGACACGGTTCCATTGTAATTGTAACACTGAGGATATAGTTTATTTGGTTCTCTGTCAACAATGCAACTGTTTTTACATTGGAAAGACTAAAATAAAATTCAGAGAGCACATTTATGAACACATCTTGGATATTAGGAAAGGTAATACTAACAATGCATTGTCCAATCATGTTTCTGGTAACCCTAAGCATCAGTTTGGGTTTGTAGGCATTGACACTGCTATTAAGAATGTCAGGGGTGGTTCTTGGAATGATTTGGTTGAGCTGAAAGAACTCAGATGGCAGATCAAGCTTAATGCTTGTGTCTACCCTAGGTTAAATGATTATGCCTCTATTGCTAGTGTGCTCAAACTTCATTCTTATGTTTTATAAGTTTTTTATATGTGTACATTTTTTTTACATATACAATTAGTTCATTCACTTTTCTTATTTTTTAAGAATTTAGCATGCTTGTTTTTAGGGTGTGTGTCTTAAAGGCATTCATTAATTAACCAATTAAGTGTGGTGTTAGTCATGTGATTTTTTGGTGGGGTATTTAAATGTGGAATGTACTATGATTCACTTGTTTCTGAAGAAGTCTGTGGATACATTCTGATTAAAGTGGTAAAAACTGTCTCAATAAATCGGATTGGATTGGTCTTCTGTGTACTGCCTCTGCTCCTTTGCTGATTGTTTTGATTCTACAACCATCAGGACATACAAAGCTGATATAAGTATACTTTTTGCACTTGTTCTGTTTCAATGTAGTTAACAAAACTGTACTGCATTTATCTATTTGTTTCATTGAATATTGACTGAATATCAGTGGTCTTTCTCTCTGCAGTCTGTTTCATGGGGCTAGTTCAGCAATAGTGGGGATTGTTTTGCATTCTGCAAACTTCTGTGTTTTATATGATTGCCTGGGTATCTATCATTTGTTTTATACTATTGTATAGTGCACTTCTGTCTCAATGATAGTTAACAAAACTGCACCGCATTTATTTATTTGTTTCATTGAATATTGATTGAACATTGGTGGTCTCTCTCTCTCTCTCTCTCTCTCTCTCTCTCTCTCTCTCTCTCTCTCTCTCTGCAGTTTGTTTCTCAGGCTACCTCAGCACTAGTGGGGGTTGTTTTACATTCTGTGAAGTTCTGTGTTTATCTGATTGCCTTTGGCTCTATCGTTTGTTTTACACTACTGGTATATTTGCATTTCTGTGTATTTTTGCTCATTACCAAAGCTGTTTAGCTGTCTGTGACTGATTCTACAACCATGTGGACATACAAAGCTGATATAAGTTTACTTTTTTGTATTTGTTCTGTTTCAGTGATAGTTAACAAAATTGTACTACGTTTATTTGTTTCATTAAATATTAATTGAATATTGGTGGTCTCTCTCTCTCTCTCTCTCTCTCTCTCTCTCTCTCTGCAGTTTGTTTCTCAGGACTAGTTCAGCACTACTGGGGATTGTTTTACATTCCAGGAAGTTCTGTGTTTATCTGATTACCTGAGGCTCTATCTTTTATTTTATGCTACTGGTATAGTTACATTTCTGTGTATTTGTGCTCAGTAGCAGAGCTGATTAGCTGGCTGTGATTGATTCTACAACCATCTGGACATACAAAGATGACATAAGTATACTTTTTGCACTTGTTATCTTTCAGTGTAGTTAAAAAAACTGTACTGTATTTATCTATTTGTTTCATTAAATATTGAATTAATATCTGTGGTCTTTCTCGCTGTAGTCTGTTTCATGAGGCTAGTTCAGCAATAGTGAGGGTTGTTTTGCATTCTGCAAAGTTCTGTGTTTTATCTGATTGCCTGGGTATCTATCGTTTGTTTTATACTACTGTATAGTGCACTTCTGTTTCAGTGATAGTTAACAAAACTGTACTGCATTTATTTCTTTCTTTCATTGAATATTGATTGAATATTGGTTCTCTCTCTCTCTCTCTCTCTTTCTCTCTCTCCCTCTCTCTCTCTTGTTTGTTTCTCATGGCTACCTCAGCACTAGCGGGGGTTGTTTTACATTCCCTGAAATTTTGTGTTTATCTAATTGCTTGGGGGTCTATCTTTTGTTTTACACTACTGGTATAGTTGCATTTCTGTGTATTTTTGCTCAGTAGCAGAGGTGTGAACCTGTCTGTGACTGATTCTACAACCATGTGGACATACAAACCTGATATAAGTTTACTTTTTTGTACTTGTTCTGTTTCAGTGATAGCTAACAGAATTGTACTATGTTTATTTGTTTTATTGAATATTGATTGAATATTGGTGGTCTCTCCCTCTCCCTCTCTTTCTCTCTCTCTGCAGTTTGTTTCTCAGGGTTAGTTCAGCACTAGTGGGGGATGTTTTACATTCTTTGAAGTTCTGTGCTTATCTGATTGCCTGAGACTCTATATTTTGCTTTATACTGCTGGTATAGTTACATTTCTGTGTATTTGTGCTCAGTAGCAGAGCTGTTTAGCTCACTGTGACTGATTCTATAACCATCTGGACATACAAAGCTGATATAAATATACATTTTTGCACTTGTTCTGTTTCAGTGATAGTTAAAAAACTGTACTGCATTTATTTATTTGATTCATTGAATATTGATTGCATATTGGTGGTGTCTCTCTCTCTCTCTCTCTCTCTGCAGTTTGTTTCTCAGGGCTAGCTCAGCTCTAGTGGGGTCTGTTTTACATTCTGGGAAGTTCTTTGTTTATCTGATTGACTCTTTTGTTTTATACCACTGGTATAGTTACATGTCTGAGTATTTGTGCTCAGTAGCAGAGCTGTTTGGCAGGCCGTGACTGATTCTACGACCATCTGGGCATACAAAGCTGATATAAGTATACTTTTTTTTACACTTGTTCTGTTTCAGGGATAGCAAAACTGCACTGCATTTATTTATTTGTTTCCTTGAATATTGATTCAATATTTATCTCTCACTCTGCAGTTTGCTTCTCAAGGCTAGTTTAGCACTAGTGGGGGTTGTTTTTCATGCTGTGAAGTGTTGTGTTTATCTAATTGCCTGGACCTATATCTTTTACTTTATACTACTGGTATAGTTACATTTCTCTGTATTTGTGCTCAGTAGAAGAGCTGTTTAGCTAACGCTGACTGATTCTACAACCATCTGGACATACAATACTGATATACGTAATACTGTTTTGCACTTGTTCTGTTTCAGTGATAGTTAACAAAACTGTACTGCATTTATTTATTTGTTTCCTTGAATATTGTTTGAATATTGGTGGTCTCTCTCTCTCTCTCTCTCTGCAATTTGTTTCTCAGCACTAGTGGGGGTTGTTTTACATTCCATGAAGTTCTGTGTTTATCTGATTGCCTGGGACTCTATGTTTTGTTTTACACTACTGGTATAGTTGCATTTCTGTGTATATTTAGTCAGTAGCAGAGCTGTTTACCTGCCTGTGACTGATTCTACAACCATGTAAACTACAAAGCCGATATAAATTTACTTTTTTGTACTTGTTCTGCTTCAGTGATAGTTAACACAATTGTATTGTGTTGCTTTATTTGTTTAATTGAATATTGACTGAATATTGGTGGCCTCTCTGCAGTTTGTTTCTCAGGGCTAGTTCAGCACTAGTGTTTTTTTTTCCTTTACATTCTGTGAAGTTCTGTGTTTATCTGATTGCCTGGGGCTCGATCTTTTGTTTTATACTACTGGTATTGTTACATTTCTGTGTATTTGTGCTCACTAGCAAAGCTGTTAAGCTGGCTGTGACTGATTCTACAACCGTCTGGACATTGTCCCAGCCCCATCTCATTTGCTCACTCAGCTGAGTACAGTGAGGTCATTTGGGAAGGTATAGTCACCCCCCTTGCATCTTTGATGTCAGGCACTTCTACCAGTACCATCTCATCAGGTCTGTCTACTGTGTACAGAGATAGCATTTGAGAAGGCCAAACCCCTTAGTTTCTTAATCTTGTATTATATACTGTTTCCTCCCTTTCCACTTAACAAATAAAAAAAAATGTTTTGCACTTTATTCAGCTGCCCTTACTGTAACTGTGTTCTACCTTATTTTGCTTTGCTGTGTGCTCTTAAGTGTTCAAGTTCTCTTATTCTGCTACACTTACTACTGCTTGTTAGTAGCCTGATTAAATTTATCTGGTATTCTAAGCATCTCAGTTTTGGTTTTAGCACTTGTGCTAAAGGTGAGTTATTTTATATTTTAGAAGGTTTTTGTGGACTACACACTTGTGGACAAACCCTTATCAAAACCCTCTTTTCATAAGTCCGACAAACATTCAGAACACTATATCTGGACAATTCCATCAGTTTCTCCTGCCAGCCTGGTCAACATGGGCATACTGAGACAGTGCCTCATATTCACTGACAGCCCTATTCTCCTAGCACATCATTCTTCTACTTGCGAGAAATGCATACATCGGTAACCTGGAATCCATGGTCTCTCATTCCACAGTCAGTACTCATGACAAAGAGGAGATTGCCAGCACAGCCACCACACCACCCACATCACATAGCCATGCACAACACACAACCATTTATGCAGAAGTCCTCAATAAAAACTTACTTAAACAACAGAGACCTCCAAAACACACTCATAAACATTCCGCACACAACACCAAATGCATCACATACAGCAGACAACACACCAGTGTCTCACAAACACAACCCATAAGGCATAACAATAAACCAACGTAGCCCATAAGGCATAAAAATAAACCAAACATACTAGTCATTGTCGACTCAGTTATGAGACAGAGTGATGTCCCCCTCACCAGGCTCGACAAGGAGAAGGTCATGGTCAGTTGTCTGTCAGGTGCCAGAATTCGCCACATCACGCATGCACTTAAGTCTCTCCACAACAGGTACAAATATGATTCTGTCATTGTCCATGTTGGTGAGAATGACTTGAGATGTACCTCCCTAGATTATATGAAGAGAGACATGATTGAGCTCTCAGAGTATGTGTCTAAGCAGCATTCTACCTTCACCAAGAATTATACCAGAATACCAACAAAAATAATTCACTTCGACAATTGACTTACTTTCTGATGTTTTTCCGAGGGGATCCAGTATGTGTCTGCCTGGAAAGACATGGTTGACAGGCCTTGATGCTTTGCCAGAGATGGCCTCCACCTGCCACACCTGGGATTCCAGATCTTGGCCACAGTCCTTGCCTCCCCCATTGTGCTTTTTTAGGCTATGTCCAAAAGACAAATCTTCCAACATAAAATATCTGTCAAAAAGCAAACTGAAGGTCATGCTGCTTAACACTAGGAGGCTTAACCTGAAAATGCACTCACTGGGGACTCTCCTCACACTGGAAGATGCCGATGTCTGTGCAGTCACGGAAACTTGGTTCAGGGCTGCGCAGGCACCCCTGCCTTACCAGGTTATACCTCATTCCACATATTCTGATCACAAAATGAAGTTGAGAAGACTAAAGGTGGTGGAGTCTCTATCTTCATTAAGGAAAGGCACACCTCCAGACTGGTTTGCCAGCATGATGCACTGGAATTACTCCAGGTGCAACTGACAGTTGGCAAGACACCCATCTAAGTTATACCCAGCTATAGACCCTCCTCCATGACTCAGGACACCCACTCCTCCTACTTGGACCTACTTGACTCCATCAAGGTACCCCCTAACACCCTGAACCTTGGTGACATCAACTACCCCACCATAGACAGGGTGAACTATTCCTGTATTAATGCATTCACCTAATTCCTTGACTTCATCAATTATAACACACTAGACCAGCTTGTCTCATCCCTCATAAGGGGAGATAACATTCTAGATTTGATTCTCACCAACATGAGTGACTGCTGCACCACTCCCATAGTATGTTCTTCCCTGATGAGATGAGATCATCGTTCTGTCTAATGCAAAGTTTCTATCCCACATTCCCACCCAAACCACCCACCCCCAGCCATAAGCAGGCTAAAAAACTTCTCAAAAGCTGACTACAACCTCCTAAGGGAGGGTATCAGTAGCTTCACATTACTGCCGCCCTCAGAAGATGCAGACAACTATGCTTGAACAGTTCGCCAATGCAGTATACAAACAACTGTACAACTGCGTGGACTCAGCCATACCCAACAGAACTAAAACCTGTTCCTCAAGGAAACACAAACCTGTTGTGTGGACATCCCTTATTAACAGGCTTTACAACAAAAGGAAAACTGTTGTCCAAGGATAAAAAGAACAAATTCCAAACTGGAAAAACTCCTTCCTCAGCCTCAGCAAGGAAATTAGATCACTAGTGAAAACATCCAAAGCCAATTATGAATGAAACTAGCATTTGAAACAAAGGGAAACAACAAAGCCTTCAGTTACATTAGGAACCTCCATGGCCAAGCCCAGGTTTGTTCCGAATTAGCACTCAACAGTGCCACTTACACTGATCTTGTTGACTTAGCCAACCTGCTAGCAGATAGGTTCAGTGGAAACATAACCCCCCTAACCCCCCAAAGGCCCATTCTACATCCCCGATACTTGTCCGGCACCTCACATCTGCATAGATCAAGTGTTAAAGGCCCTATCCAAGGCAAAGACACAGCTTCAATGGGATATGATAGTATCCCAGGCTGTATTCTGCACCATCTCCATCAAGAGCTAGCTTCACCATTGAGCACCATATTCAACCACAGCCTAAGTACAGGCATCATTCCAGCAGAGTGGAGAACTACCATTGTCACCCCCTTGCACAAAGGTGGTGCCACTACTGACCCTGGAAACTACTGCCCCATTAGCTTGACAAGTCTGATCTGTAAAGCCTTGGAGCGTATTATTATTATGGATCTCATAAACAAGGACATAGGCAATCTCCAAACACTTGACCCCACCCAGTTCAGATTCGTCAACGGCAGATGTTGCCTGTTGAACCTGGTTGACTTCCTTGAGACTGTCACCAAGGCCCTGGATGAGGGAAAGTCAGCACATACTGAAAGAATAATAGTTTTCACTGTCTTTTCAAAACTACTGCGGTGGTGGTGCTGCGGTAGTGTTGTCGCCTCACAGTAAGACATTGTCCCATTCGATTCTCAGCTAGAGCATCTTCTGTGTGGAGACATACGTGAATGGGCGCACCTTCATTGAAGGTTGTGCATCAGGGCCGGCAACTCGGCACGTAAAAATCTACTGCCAATCATTAGCGGACCGAAGTTCCACTGTGGTGACCCCTAACCGGGAAAAGCCGAAAGATACAACAACTGTCTTTTCAAAACTGTTGCTAGCATGATTATTAGCTTGAGTAAAAAGCTGCAAGAATGATATGAAATGTAAAGGGTTCATTTAAAAATAATATAAAATGCTGAAAAATAGGAAGTAGTAAGTGTGCTGGCAAAGCTTAATTAGATATTGGCATCCATGTAAAGGAGTATGTTATTGAGAAACAAAGTCTGTAAAAATAACTGCACAGATGGCAGCTGGAAGTACATCAATAAAGTAAAGAGATGTAACATGAAGCAAGATAAAGTTAGAACATCAAGTTTCAGATAGTGCTGGAACACCACGTTTCAGATAATGCAAGACTGAGTTTCCTTGGACCACCGAAATTGAAAAAGAATCAAGGACAAATCATAAATTAGAAGAACAAAGAAAAGTGTTATACAAAGGAAGATTGTAATACATCAGACTGAGAAAAAATATCAGACTTTTTGGTATATTTATGACATACTATTCTACGTTTAAAAATGGTTAAGTGTACACAGCAAAAACTTTCATTCAGTTAAAGCAAGGCACTTAAATGGTAATCTTAAAACCATTTCATATAACAAAACAGTTCTATGGCATAGAAATCAAATGAGAGTAGTTAAACGCAGTAAAGACATGAAGTCACAAGACTGACATGCATGTATTTTCTTTTCACCTAAAGTGAAGCAACACGCAGACAACAGCAAATGTAACTCATGCAAATATATTTGTTTTACATGTATTTCTGTTTTTTAGCATACATGACACCCATGCAGATGGGAACTGAAAGTTCAACTGCTGAATCCTACACTAAGGCACATCCACTCATGCATGAATCGTGCCATCCCAAATAGAACCAAGATGCACTCATCCAAAAAAAGGAAGCCAATCTGGTGGTTCTCTGCCATAAACAAACTTTACAACAAAAGAAAGAAACTGTTGCAGAAAAGAGGAAAATCACAGGATGCAAAAAACTCCCTTACCAGCCTCAGTAAGAAACTGCGATACCTCATAAAATCCTCCAAAGCTAGTTACGAAAATAAAATTGCCAAAGATTCCAAAGACAACCACAAGGCATTCTATAACTATGTCAAGAATCTAAATGGCAATGCTCAGATATGCTCTGAGCTAAAACAGAATGGCATTAAATATACTGATCACAAGGATATTGCCAATATCCTGGCAGATCGATTCAGTGCCAACTTCACCCCCCTCTCACACCCTAAATGGCCCATCTCAATACCGGAAGATTGCCAAATTCCGGTAATAACAGCCACACAGGTAGAAAATGCTGTGTACTACATGAACTACAATATGAACTGGCACCTCACCTAAGTGTCATGTTTAATCATAGCCTCACCTCAGGTTTTGTGCCCACTGAGTGGCGCAGAGCTACAGTTATCCCACTCCACAAGGGGGGATCCACCTTGGATCCCGGAAACTACCATCAAATCAGTCTGACGAGCCTTATCTGCAAGGCCATGGAGCATATTATCATGGAACTTATAAACAAAGACACTGGCAACCTTCAAACACTGGACCCCACCCAGTTTGGGTTCATGAAGGGCCGATCTTGTCTCCTGAACCTGATTGGCTTCTTCGAATCAGTCTCCAGAGCCATGGACAAGGGTAAGGTCATCCACACTGCCTATCTAGACCTTGCCAAGGCCTTTGACACCATCCCCCACTCTGAAATCATAGATAGATAAATCATAGATAAACTTACTAAGCTGGGCATTAATCCCTACGTCACCCAATGGGTTGCTAACTGGCTTACTAATAGAACCCACACTGTAAAAGTACCCGACTCCAAATCCAGCTCCAGACAAGTGACAAGTGGAGTACCTCAGGGTTCAGTCCTGGGACCGCTCTTGTTTGGCGTCTACTTCTCTGAAGTACAGGCCAACACTAAGGGACTCTGGCTAACAAATTTCACAGATGACTGCAAACTGGGAGCCATTATTGAATCCCCAAATGATGTGGATACTCTACAAAAGGGCCTTACAGAAACAGATGCTTGGTGCCAGAGCCATGGGCTCAAGCTCAGTGCCAAGAGATGTATAGTTATCCCCTTTGGGAAAAAACATGTACCTGTGAATTACCATATAGGTGGCAGTACACTAAATACCAAAAGTGTGATAGACTTAGGGACACAGGTGGAAAGTGGTCTCACCTTCGATAACCACATCGCCACAACAGTCAGGAAATCCTTCTATGTGGCACACCTCATCACTAAGGGCTTTTCATCCAGAAAAAAGGAGGTCATTGTCCCACTGTACTCATCCCTCATTAGACCCATTATAGAATACAACACCCCGTTTGGTATGTACCTCTCAAGACATCTGCAACAACTGGAAAGGCCGCAGAAATACCTCACTAAAATAATCACAGGACTAAAGTAGATGCCCTACGCTGACCGCCTTAAAAATCTCCAGCTATACTCTGTCGCATATCATCTACTCAGAGGCAATCTCTGCTTAACATACAAGGCCATGTCAAACCCAGAGCTGTTGGACATGCTACACTTAAAGAAATCCCAATCCCTCAGAGCCACACGCTCCAGGGATCTAAACCTTGTCATCACAATAAACAAAATATGCTGGAGGGATAGGTTCCTGACCCAGAGACTCCCCAGACTCTGGAATAGATTGCCCATACATGTCAAGCAGAGTGCCTTTTTGGCCCTCTTCAAAAGGAATCGTGACGGTTGGATGGGAGAAAGGAAATTCACCCCGGGGATCACGTCAGTTGCCCTGCTAGACAGGGGTCCAGGGAAGTAAATAGTGTGGGAAGAAATAGCCAGGGAATTGTTATGGCTAGGCTTGTATAGGCCCTAGGGCTGATAGCCTAGTACCAACCTATGAACCTATATATTCTGGTACAGCTTGAGACAAGCTGAATGTTCAGTGTCTGGAACATGCTTCAAGGACTATAGATAAAAATGCAGCTGCAAGACAAGGCACACAGCATTCAACACAGACATCTGCATTTCATTTGCATCATTCTGAACATCAAAACAGAGAGAATTACAATAGGAAAATGCTACACAAAATAGAACACAAGACAATTTCAGTTGTTCATAGGTTAGTACTAGGCTAACTGCCCTTGTGAGCCTAGCCAATTATCCCTTGTGAGACTCAAACCCTGCATCTTGTGTTTGTAAGGCAAACACCTTAACCATTTGTCCACCCTCCCAACCCCTAGTAAAAAAGCATATAGCATGTACCATTGGAAAAATAACATTTAACACAAATATAACAGCATGGTTGGCTGAACACGGTCAGACATACATAAAAGTAGAGAAAGAATTAAAGACTGACATAAACATTTCAAAAAACAGCTCTATCTCTATTAAATGCTGTATATTGCCTCAAAATGTAACAGTTCTGACAAGGGACGGCATCATGCAAAAATGTTACAGTGTGTAGACAATAACACAAAAATAAAAATAAACTCAACAGGGGAAAAAGGGTATAATTTCTACCAATACTCTGTTTATTTGTATAAACAACACAGTAATACAAAAAAAGGAACATGGGTTAAAATACTTACCATTTTGGGTAACAGGCCAGTACTTCATACAGATCAAATGGTAAAAATACCATCCACTTGTACTATGATAGGACAACAATACCAAAAAACAATATTGCACTTCAATATTACATTTCCAGGTTTTGCAGATTTAAAAGAGCTTGGTATGAAAACTAGTAAAACAAGATATCTCACAGATTGTACATTTACAAACACAACGAAAGTAAGTCATTACAAGTATCTTTGATAGACAAATTACAATTTAGTATATGTAATGTATCTAAATTTGTAAATTGAACAAAATGTTGTGCAAATAAAAAATATTGCCTTCAAATTTCAAAATGTTTGTTAAAGTGACACCACAGTTTGTATGTGTGGTTTCAAATAACCCAGTGTTAATAGTAAAAAATAAAAACAGAAGCTGACACTGCCCATAATTGGTGGGGCATATTCAGAAAATGGTCATCATCTGGGACCAAATTGCTAAATTGGTTAATACATCCTGTGTTAGTAGTTTTGGGGGTCATAATAATAATGACAGCTTGAAATTGTTTTATATGCTGCAGGTTACAAAGAGCTGCAATAACTCAACAAGTCATGGCAAATACTGTAAATATCAATGCTGAAAAAAGCTAATACAGACTTTTCTTTAACTGAAGTTTAGTCCGTTCCTCAAAAAAATAAAATAAGGGGGAAATGAAAGAATAATAGTATTCACTGTCTTTTCAAAAATGCTGCTAACATGATTATTAGCTTGAATAAAAAGCTGCAAGAATTATATGAAATATAAAGGGTTAATTTAGGAATTGTATAAAATGCTGAAAAATAGAAAGTAGTAAGTGTGCTGGCATAGCTTAATTAGATATTGACTTCCATATAAAGGAGTATGTTATTGAGAGTCTGTAAAAATAACTGTGCAGATGGCAGCTGGAAGGACATCAGTGAAGTAAAGAGATGTAACATGAAGTAAGATAAAGTTAGAACATCAAGTTTCAGATAGTGCTGGAACACCACGTTTCAGATAATGTAAGACTGAGTTTCCTTGGATCACTGAACTTGAAAAAGAATCAAGTACAAATCATAAATTAGAAGAACAAAGAAAAGTGTTATACAAAGGAAGATTGTAATATATCAGACTGAGAAAAAATATCAGACTTTTTGGCATAAATATGAGTGTGCATAAACAAGCTTTGGGAATTTTGACACCATCTGTGTTGCATGCTTGTAGAACCGAAAGGAAAATGTATAGTAAATGGTTATTAACTGAAGCAGTTCATCTCAGTGTATTTATTGTACTTAGTACAATACAGTAATAAGACTAGTTGGTCACTATAAATAGTTAAATATACTGTGGTATGCATGTATGCAAATGCAAGTAACAACAAGAAACCAACAGAAGGCAGTATATAATTTTTCAGATACAGCTTACCTTGACTTGGCCGAAGCCTTTAACACAATCCCCTACTCAGGCATCATCGAAAAGCTAACATAACTTGGCTTAAATCATTATCTCATTGGGAGGGTGGCCAACTGGCTCACCGATAGGACACAGAAGGTCAAAATAGGTGCCTCCACCTCCGACAGTAGACCTGTCACTAGTGGTGTTCCCCAGGGATCTGTCCTGGGACCCCTACTCTTTGGCATGTACTTCTCAGAGGTCCAGGTAAAGACAAAAGGCCTGCAGCTGACCAAGTTTGTGGATGACTGTAAGTTGGGTGCTGTCATTGACTTCCCAAATGATATTAACATACTGCAATAGGGTCTCACAGCAACAAATGACTGGTGCCAAAGTCATGGCCTTAAGTTAAATGCAAAAAAATGTATTATCATACCATATGGCAAAATCACGACCCCTACTGATTACCACATCAACTGCAATCCCTTAAGCACGCAACCTGTGGTGAGAGACCTGGGTACTCAGGTCGACAACAGTCTCACATTTAACCATCATGTAGCGGCAGTGGTCAGAAAAGCCTTTTACTTGGTTCATCTCATAAGTAAAGGGATTGCATCCAGAAAAAATGAGGTTATTAGCTCTCTGTACTCCTCCCTCATTAAGCCAGCAACTGAGTACAACGCCCCATTTGATATGCACCTCTCCAAACACCTGCACTAATTAGAAAGGCCACAGAAATACCTTACAAAGAGAATCCATGGCCTCCTACACCTGTCCTATGCGGACAGGCTCAAATCACTATCATTCTACTCTGCATCATACTGATTGCTCAGGGGTGATCTGTGTCTTGCCTACAAGGCAATATCAGACCCTGCCCTGCTAGAGATGTTCCATATCCATAAGTCTAACTCCTCACACATTACCTGCTCAAAAGGCCTAAATCTAATGTGCGACATCAATAAAACCTGATGGAGAGATACGTTTGTCTCCCAGAGGCTGTCCAGTCTCTGGAATTGACTTCCCATACATGTCAAACTGAGTACCTCACTGACCCTCTTAAAGTGCAGTCTTGATGAGTTGATGAGAAACCACAAATTTGTCCCACCTGTGTCCCTCACAGAGGCAACATATGCTGACTGAGGTTTCTTTTTTGGAGAAAAACTCTCAGTTAGGCTTGTAATGGCCCCAGAGCCATTAGCCTAGTAACCTCCTATGATCCTACAATCCTATAAAGTGGTTATTTTCAAGGTTTCTTGGTCCAGAAGAGGATGCCTGGATGGATGGGATAGTAGATCTGGGCTGCAAGCCAGCATCCAGGGAGGACATAGGAGGTGAAATCAAACATATGGGAACCAGACTTGTTGAAGCCAATACAGGGCAATAAATTTCTTTCAACTTGGACCTTTTGCTTTTTGAATGAATTTCATGATCGCTGGAAAAGGGGGGATGGCATAAAGGAGACCTGTGGCCAACTGTGGATCATAGAGTCACTCAGTGACTGACACTGAGGTGGTATTAGGCTACAGTAACTGTTTCAGTTGTTGTTTAGGTTGGACGCTACAGGTCGCAGCAAGGCTTTCCCCAGTGGTGGAAGATTTCTTTCACCAGTGTCTGATTGATGGGCCACTCGTGAGGCTGAATAATGTGTCTGCTTAACCTGCCTGCTAGCACACTGGAAGTACTCGGAATATGTGTTGCTAAAAGAAAGCAACAAGAAGACATCGCCCATTGCCACGCTCTCGTAGCTTCTCAACATAAAGGATACAATCTGGTTCCTCCCCGCTTGTTGATATACCAGACTACAGACATGCTGTCCTGAAATGAAATCACACCCAATGGCAGACAGTCTTGAAATCCCTGCAACGCAAATAGGATTGCTTACTTCCAAGATATTAATGTGAAGGTTGGTCTCTAATGGTGTCCAAGTGTCTTGAGGAGTTTTCTTTTCATAATGCCCCATTCCACCTTAAAAGGGAAGTGTCTGTGGTACTTATAACTATTGGAGGTGAAAGACAAAATGGACATCCTTTTAACAATTTTGTGGATGTAGTTCAAAATCTGATGTGAGTTCTGCACATGAGAATCAGTGTGATTGGGGTGCCGATGTGCTAATAAAGTTGGGACCACTGGACTAAGATGGTCCATTGAAAAACTCATGTGAATTCCTGAAAAAGAGGTCAAGGTGATTGCAGAAGCCATAAGCCCTAGAAGTTTCAGAATTAGTTTTGTTGGGGGGTGATGGATGACACAATGCTGTTTGCTACTTCTCAAATGGAAAGACTCCTGGGCTGTGGTCAGGTGGCTATTTGAGTTATTGTGTCCAAGTGGCACATGATGAATTCAGTGGACTGAGTTGAATTAAAGTTGTTCTTTGCCATATTGACAGCAACCACTAAACTGTGAAGTGACTAAAGTAAAAAGTCCCTTCTGCTGGATTTATAGATCCCTGGTCAGAGCAGGTAGAAGTCAATCATCCAAGTATGGGAACATCTGGAACCCCTGCAGTCTGAGATAGACTGACAATACTGCTGTACATTTGGTGAACACCTGGGGAGCTGTGGTGAATCCAAAGGGCAGAGCTCTAAAATGAAAGTTATTGGCTCACTTCCTACTTCCTACAGTCCCTGCCAATAGCTACGCAAATGCAGATATGGTAGCATGCGAACTCAACTATGTACTCCAGAGTCCTCATAAAGAGTTTGTGTTGTTTTATAGAAGGATTGTTGATGACCTTTTTATCTTATGGGGAGGTACATATGAGCAGTTTCAAGAATGTTTTGTATATCTTATAACACTACCTGCTATCTACACTTTACTTGTAACCATTCTCAGTCTGATACTGAGTTTTTAGATGTTAAGGTTACTAGGGAACATACAGGTGAAATTATAACAAAACTAGAAACAGAATATCATTTTCACCTCAGTGGATGTAGTGGATCTCTTTTCCAGTATTCCTTTGGAAGAAGGGTTACAGGCACTGACAAATAGTTTAAGGAAACATTCGGGAATGACTTGGGATCAAATTTCACTATTAGTGGAGCTTACAAGTATAGTGTTAGAAAATAATTTCATATACTATGAAGGAGAACTTTTCAGGCAGACCAAGGGGGTAGCTATGGGAGCAGCTTGTGCTCCCATATATGCCAACTTGGTCTTACTGGATTGGGAAGAGAATACCATATTTGACAGTCCATATTTTGCTAATGTGTGTTATTATTCTCGGTTCTTGGATGACATATATTTATTGTGGAAAGGAGACACCCAATCTTTTATAGATTTTACTCACTATTTAAATGAATCTTGTGAGTTTCTAAAATTCACCCACGAGTGTAGTACATATGGGGTAGCGTACTTAGACACATTAGTATATTTAGAGGATGGACAATTTAAATCAAAGATTAACAGAAAGACAATGTTCTCTAATTCTTATTTGGATTACAGTAGTAATCATCCTTACAAACTCAAATATAATATATATAAGGGGCAAATCATAAGAGCCTTGAGAATGACATCTGATAGAAAAGAAACAGAAGTTGAATTAGAATTTATAACAGGCTTATTTAGAGAGAGAGGATATGACGAATGTATGATGTTAGACACAGGAAAATACGTCCTAAAAGAGTGGGGACATAAATACATACCCCTCTTAGGTAGCAAATACATAGGTAGTGAGGATAAGCCAAGTATATAGGCTATTGATGGTAATACGAAAGATTCATCATATAAGAAAGCCTGTATAGTGCAGTATGGACCTTTTTCTAGCCAAGTAAAGAATATACTAACAAGAAATTGGCAAATTATAACAATGGATGAAGAAGTACAAACAATATTGGGTCCTAAACCATACTTTGTGTACAAGATGGGAAAGAATTTGAAATATTTACTTGAGAATCGTCCTACAAGAGAAGCAAATAATGAGAAGCATACTAGCAAATGTGGGGCATGTAGACAATGCAAACACATTTGTGATGACAGTTCAGTTACTTTAGAGAATTATAATAAAACTACAATTAGACCTGTACAAGGTAATTGTTCAACCAGTATGCTTATCTATCTAGCTAAGTGCAATGTCTGTCCAGCATTTTATATAGGTAGGACGGAAAGACAATTTAGGAAAAGGATATACTTGCACTTATACAGTATTAGAACTAAGGATGGGAAAAATGCCCTATTTAAACATATTAATGTTGCGGGTATAGAACATGTTTTTAAATTCGCCATATTAGAAAGAATTAGACCTAACCCCAGAGGAGGTAATATAAAAAATACATTGGCATATAAAGAATATTGGTGGCAAATTTATACAGACGCAATGACATGGCCTGGAATTAATGATTACATCACGGTCAAGCCACTTTTGATGGTCAAAAGTTAGTGTGGAATAGTTGTAATCATTTAGTAGTCTTTGTACGTTTGTTAAACTACAATTTTTTTGCCCTCTATACATAATACATGAACACTTGCATCAGTATTATTCATGAAATTATACTTATTATGACAGCTTATATGTAGGTAGTTAGCACACTGATTATCTATTAGGTATGTGTTAACTTAGTTAGCATAGATAGTTCATACACTTATTTTAAGGGGAGCACTACATTGGAAGCTGAAGTAAAACTTCAAAGCAAATTATAAAGTATGACATTTTAATTGTATGTTTTAATGTTAAACATATAACTTTTAAACATATAATAGAGATAATTTTATAAGCTATATTATCTTTATGTATTATAATTTAGTTATAGAGCACTGTAGCTTTAAGGATTTTGTATTTGGCGCCAATATGGTGTATTTAAGAAATAAATGAAGGTTAATGTAATTGTTCTGAGGAAGCTCGTGGTGCACGAGTGAAAGCGCTTAACTCATTGTAAGGAAAATAAATGTTTTAAGTTTTAACAGTTTTTGGTTATTTTCTTGGTCTCAGGAGAGACTTATACCTCGTTTGCAGTTGGAGTCTGATTTTACAACTTAGAGCATATATTGTGCTTTACTGCGGAGGTGCTGTCTTTTGGTTCCTGACCGTTTACGAGTGTTTACAGTGATTTGGTTTACAGTTTTGTTTTTTCAACAAAACTATATAGGAAAGAATGTTATGTGAATCATCTGCTGCACAGGGAGAGTTCATATCCTCCCTATATCTTTAGAAATGTATGAAATCAGATTTATAGGGCCTCTAGGCTGAATGTAAGGGAAACTGACTTTGAAGAACATGTTAATATAGCGGTGGACCATCTTCATGACAGGGGCTACGAAGAACATATTATTGTACCCAATGTAGCAACAGCGATTAAAGAGAGGGGTACAAGAGCTCAACCATATTTCTCTGATAAAAATGCTAGTTCATCTAGTACAGGGACTGTAGGAAAAAACAGAGGTATACATGGAGCTAGGTTGAAGGTCCCTTTATGTTATACTTGTTGTTGTTGTCTTTTGGCTTTTCCCAGTTAGGGGTCACCACAGCGGAACTCCAGTCCGCTAATGATTGGCAGTAGATTTTTCATGGTGCTGAGTTGCCAGCTCGACGCCCAACTTTCAACAAAGGCACGCCCATTCACACATGTCTTTCGGAACGCCACATGATCCGCGGGGAGAACATGCAAACTCCACACAGAAGGCACTCCCCACACTCGAGCCGAGAATTGAACTGGAGAACCTCTTGCTGTGAGGTAACAATGCTACCGCATGTTATACTTGCAGTTTAGCTAAATATATGGCAATAATAAGGAAGCATTGGAATATTCTTACTACAGATGAGGAAGTTGCTAGATATGTGGACTTTGAACTGAGGTTCATGTTTAGGAATAGTAAATTTTTGAAGATGAGATTGTGCTATCCTAGGATTAGTGAATGTCCTAGGGAAGGTATAGGTACTACACCGTGCGGAAAATGCAATTATTGTCAGTTTTTGGACATAGAGGGAGGTTTTTACCATCCAGATCAGAAGAAGCTGTATAGGTTTACTGTTTTTGCCACTTGTACAATGGAACATGTGGTATATCTTGCATATTGTCAGAAATGCAGTAAATTTTACATAGGTAAGAATGACAGGCCTTTTAAAGATAGAATAAGGGAACATATTTATCACATAAGTAAATCCAATTGTGTTAATGCCTTGGCCAAACATATTCATGATACAGATTCTGCACACGGTTTTTTGTTTTAGTTATTGGGAGAATTTTTGATAGTGTTAGAATAGGAGATGTGAGGCATAAAACAGAGGAACTCGAGTCTACTTGGATTGTCAGGATGAGGGCAAATGTAGGAAGTGGGCTAAATGAGAGTGTACCACTTAGACCGAGGTTAAAATTAAGACCTCTAAGGAGATATTTTTTATTTAATAAACCATGCATCACATCACTATGAAGGTTGCTTTAAAATGTATATGTATGTTTAGTCTTATACATGCTGTTCCAAGTTTTTTATGATATGAAATGCATATGTATGTTTTTAAAATTATCTTATATATGCATATAGTTGTTACCCTTTTAATTTGTAATTGCTTTTGTCATGTGACTAGATCATTTTTGTATTTAAGGTGTGTTTAAGTAGTGTTTTTTCATTACACCTGATGAAGCTATCTTGAAAGCGCTTGTGTTTCTTTGTGCACTAAGTAAAGACTGATACTGGAGACTTTGGCTGTCATGGTTGTGTTCTTTTTGGTTCATGTATTCTACTTTGCTTTCAAATTTTGGAAAGAAGACAGGCAGATTAATGGACTGGTTGGTGTGGGATTCTGACACTACCATAGGAAGAAGAGAAAGGTTGGTTTGTAATGTTACTCTATCCCTGTATAAAATCAAATTAGGAGGTATAGAGGACAATGCCTGAGGTTCAGAAATTCTAGGAGAGGTAATGGGCACTAGAAAGTTTTCCAAGTTAGAAATTTAAGATCACGTTTTCCTGCTGGTTCAAAGGGGGAATGAATTAAGGCCTGCAGTACTAAATTCAAGTCCAATGGTGGAGTAGGGTCTTTATAAGGTGATCTCAACAGAACAGTGCAACTCAAAAAGGCCTTACAAAGCTTAATTAAGGCAGGGAAGAATTCTCAAATCCAATATGGAAATTAGAGATTGCTGCCAGCTGAACTCTAATTGTTGAGGAGCTAGCCCCTTCATTGAAAACTGTTGCCAAAAATTCAAGGACACTTAGTACAGGGGCTGAAAAAGGGTCTGTTTTCTGATGCACACAGAAAACAAACCCCTTCCATTTACTTCTGTAAAGTTTCCTTATAGAAGCTTTATTGGGAGATAAAAATATATGGTGGACAGTGGAAGAGAGCATAGGTTGTCTGGCTATTAACAGAAGTGGAGAAACAATGCTATCAGCTTTAGGATCGAGATATCCAGGTGAAACATGCCTGTCAGGTGAGAAAAGAGGTCTGGAATAGGATGCAGAGTCCAACGTGGGTAAATTAGATGAGGCCAAAGAAAGGGGAACCAAATCTGTAGAGGCCAGTAAGGGGCAATGAGGATATCTTTGCTCTTCAACCTGGCAACTTTCTCCAGAAATTTGGGGATCAAGGGAGTTGGAGATAAGCATAGAGGAGACTGCGGGAGCCAGTCTTGGAGCACAGAGTCCTTCGGTGATTCCCCTGGGGGGATCAGGGCAAAGAAGCTGCTGCACTTGTTGTTCAGGGGAGAAACAAAAAGATCACAGCAAGGCTGGTCCCATTGATGAAAAATCATTTCTACCACTTTCTTATTGAGGACCCATTTGTGAGGTGGTAGAATAGACCTGCTCAGCTTATCTGCTATCACGTTGGACTCACCCATTGCCATACTCTGAGGGCTTCTCGGCACAAGGAGTAAGACCTGGTTCCTCCTTGTTTATGTCCCAGACTACCAACATTGTCCATCTGAATCACAACTGTCCCATAAGGGAGAGTGTCTTGGAATGCTTGCAATTCTAAGAGTATTGCTCTCATTTCTAGGAAGTAGATATGAATGCTAGCCTCTTCTGGGGATCAAGTACCTCAGACTGTTTTTCCCAGGAAGTGCCTGCCCCACCCAATCTGGGATATTCCATAGTCACTATGGCCTTGAGCAGACAGAGTATGAAAAGATAGCCTTGAACTTGATCTGATCGCATCCACCACCAAAAATACCTTTTGCATCCTTGAATGATTTTTATTTGGACTGACTTGTGTTGATAAAGAAATGACCATTGAGGTGCTAACATCCACTGAAGAATCTTCATGTGGAATCCAGAGAAACTAAAGTTATGGCGGATGACATTGATCCTAGGGCTTGTAGAATCAATTGTGCTGAAATTGCTGTAAGGTGAATTATCTTCTTGACCTGGAATCTGATAGTCTGAACTCTTGCATGAGGAAGAGAAGCTTTTTCTGATACCATGTTGAAAACTGTTCCCATAAATTCCAGTATCTGAGAAGATTCTAAATGAGATTTTCTGAAATGTATGTTATTTCCCAGAAGGGAGCACGTTTGGAGTACCTGATCTCTTGCTCTTGTGTGTAGATGTCTGGTCGGGGCAGTAATGAGACAGTCATCTAGATATAGAAACACCAGGAATCCCTGCTGTCTCAAGTGAGCTGCTACCACTGTCATGTATTTGGTGAACACACTGGGGGTTGTGGTAAGACCAAAGGGCAGGGCTCTGAACTGGTAATGATTGGCTCCCAGCCAGAAGTGTAAGTACCTTGTGGACTGTCTGTTCATTTTTATGTGATAGTACACATCTTGAAGGTCTACTGAGTACATCCAGACATCCTTGCCCAAAAAGGGGAAAATGGACTGAATCACGATCATCCAAAACTTTGTGTGTCACACTGATTTGTTCAAGTTGTTGAGATCCAAAATTGGTCTCCAGTCCCCTGTTTTCTTTGGCACTTTAAAGAATCATGAGTAAGTTCCAGATTGTATCTGGTCTGGTGGAACCTCTTAGATTCTTTTTTCTAGCAACTTTTGTATTTCTAGTGTTGTTGTTTTCCTCTGATTGGGTGGAACACTGGGAAACTTACAAGAAGATGCTGGTAGAAGGGAAAAGGGAATTATATAACCTCTGGAAATAATCTGCACCCATGAATCTTTTGCGATGTCTTGCCAAGCTCTCTGGTGTGGAGATAAACGGCCCCAATTGCCTCCAATGGAGCGCTGAGAGGGTTTGTCAAAGAAAGAATCTCAAGACCCTTGGTTCTGCAGGCTACCTCTGCTGCATGGGCAGCATCTTCCATTTGAGTTCCCCCCTATGCCTTTGGGGGAACTACCTCCACATAGATCTTGAAAAGGACCCTGGGATTTTTCATCCTCCACATTGGTTCTTAGAGAATGTCCTTTGAGGGGTTGAAAAATGTAATGAACCTGCTGCCCTTGAGGTATCCTCAGCTGCATGACAGATAAGCCTCATGGATGAATTTGAGATGGACTGAAGGGTTGCCAACTGCAAACCCACAGAAGCCTGAGTCTCAGCAGTAGTGGTCCAAGAAAGGGATTTTGATAGCTCCTTAATCAAATCTCTCTGAAATCTTGTAAAGTGTGCCAAGTAGTTCAGCAACCTAAGGGAAAAGGTCACTGAAACATACACATGCTTCCCAAATCTATTCAAAGCCCTAGACTCCCTGTTAGGGGGATGGACAGTAAAAGTCTCTTCCACAAGTTTGGCCACTGCCATGACCATAGCATTCACAGGTACTCTCATACTCCAAAACTCCCTTCCTGCAGGTAGTGCAAGAAACCGATCCAGTCTCTTGGGGATAGGTTCAACCAAGACAGGCTCCTTCCATGCCTGCTTTGAGATCAAGTCAATTAGCTTCATCAGTAGGTGAAGTTACCCAGGGAGTAGCCAGACCACATCCAAATGCCTCCAGGAATACTGATTCCTCCGGAAAAGTATTGTTGGAGGACCAACCACCACTTTGTTTAAGGATCTCTAGGATGTCTGCAAATGAGACATGTTCAGGTATGATCTTGGGGATCCTTCCCCTTCATCAAAATTGGTATCTTCAGTAATAGATTGCTGTGGGGAATCTAAGTGCCTCCCTTTGCACTGTCTCTTCTGAGGTGGTACTTTGGTTGGATGCTCCAGAGAAGTATGAGAAGAGATGGTGATACCCTGCTGGGTAGCCTGGAGAGTTTGGTCTGGCTGTCCCTGTGCAGTCGAATGTTGATGCTCAAGGTGCACAGATACATGAGATCCTGAAGGGGGGAGAGACTGTCCATCCTGCAGAAGCAGAGAAAACTCTCTCCACCACCTCAAAAGCAGAATGTCCTGGGGAGAAGGAAACCAGTAAAGCCAAGAAGCCACACTTCTGCCCCATCGGTTCCATCTTCCACAAAAGCATTCCACCTGAGGCAGAGGTTGGAGACAAGCTATCCAATGCCGAGGCTCCAAGGGGTAGAGATGTCTCGAACAACTTCGGCACTAACTCCAACATCTCATA
Source organism: Protopterus annectens (assembly GCF_019279795.1). Classification (NCBI taxonomy): domain Eukaryota; kingdom Metazoa; phylum Chordata; order Ceratodontiformes; family Protopteridae; genus Protopterus; species Protopterus annectens. The sequence goes on along the minus strand of NC_056726.1, from coordinate 554,154,975 downwards.
TCCAGCAGGGAAGCTAGAGCTCCAAAGGGTCTATATTAGGAAGTTGAAAGTTTAAAAGAGTGAATGCACTTTCATCGACAACAAAGTAGTGAAACCACAGAATGTTGAACAGATGGAACAGCGATTTTTTTTTTCACAGGGAAAAAAATCACTGGGCCATTTTCAGAACTTTGCCATTTCCACCACTGTAGTATGATCTTGGAGTTGGTATATTTAAGTAGGGGGGTGTGGGGGCACAGCCCCTCACATCGGAGGTTGTGGGGGGCAAAGCCACCCACTTTATCTTTGGATTTGTTTTTTTTTTTTTTTTTATTTTGGAGCAGTGATTTTTTTCCATGCGAAAAAAAAATCGCTGTTCTGTACTTTCGACATTGTGTGGTTTTGATTATTTGGTGTTGATGTAAGAGCATTCACTCTTTTGAAGTTTTGAAGTTTTGATATACACCCACTCCAAGAGTTATTTGGCTCTGAACTTGTCAGAGCTGGAGCACTCAAAGAAATCCTAGCAGCCAAGGATAAAAATATCCTTGGATCTGATCCAGATGGTCTCAGCAAACTCAGATACAAGGGCTGTGAAATGGACAGCCAAATCAGAGAAGGAGCCTATAGTGGAGGGATAGAGCAAACCAAGGCTTCCTGAGCCGAAGGGGTAAGAGCCAGGAGAACACTTATCTGTGTCTGTGCTGAGAAAAATCTCCTCATCATCCTAACCATATTGGCTTGAGTCAGACTCCTGGAAGAATCAGAGGAGGCTAAAGAAGGAGATTTTGAATGTCTTTCCATAAACAGTGATGGGACCCTAGACTGCACTGGATCAATGCTTGGTGAATAATGAGTCCTTGGGAGAAGTCTCGGATTCAATGTACTCGGAGCCAAAGTTTTTTGAGATTCTGAACCCTTTTATGATACAGAAGCATTTAGAACTGTCATGTGCTTCTTTTTAGGAGGTTACTTCAACAACAGGGTATAAAATCCAGATGGTCTCAGGGATTTTTGGAAATCTCCTTGCATATAGTTTTGGGGGGGTTGAGCCCCAGTAATCGCTTCCAAATAAGCAGAAGATAAACCTTTTAAAATTAGTTTGTTTTTGTGATCTGCTATAGCTTGAGGATTACATTTTTTGCATACAGTACAGTCTATGTTCAAGTGGTCTGGGCCCAGTAAATACACACAAAAATTATGTGCATCTGAGAGGGGAAGCTTATGACCATATTTTTGGCATTTTTAAACCCCAAAGGGCCTTTTTCTGACATCTTTAATGTTGTTTGTCTTTTCGGCTTTTCCCGGTTAGGGGTCGCCACAGTGGGACTCCGGTCCGCTAATGATTGGCAGTAGATTTTTTTATAGTGCCGAGCTGCCAGCCCGACGCCCAACCTTCAGCGAAGGCATGCCCATTCAGGCATGTCTTTTGGAGGCCACTCGACCACGGGGAGGAAATGCAGACTCCACACAGAAGGCACTCCAGCCGTGAATCGAACAGGAGAACCTCTTGCTGTAAGGCAACAACGCTACCACTGTACCATTTTTAAATAAAAGACAAGGGAAGAAAAAGTACCAAAAACGGTATGCAAGACTACACTAAACTGTGTAAAAAGCTAAATAGGGCACAGAGAAAATAGAAACTAAAATACCAACAATGGTATGTAAAAGTAATGCACAAAGTGTAAGAAATATATAAAGATGGGAAAACAGAACCATGAGATGAAAAATCACTTATCTTGAAAATAAACTTGAGAACTCAGATGACCACGTCTATTTCACAGAAGCAGTAAATAAGATCTGAGGTATGCTAGGGGTGTTGGTGCATTATGGGTAAGGGAGAAGCTCAAGAGTTTTATGGTTATAATGAGCTATAGTAACGGCAGAGTCAGATCCATACTCAACTGTTGAGTAAGAATGAAAATTGACAACATCAGATTAAAATATTAACATGTGGAAATATCCATAACTGATGGCAGCAAGTTACAGTTTTTCTAAGTTACAAGATATGGGCCACATCAGGCTTGAACTATTTTAGATCCGTATCATGCAAAATCATTGTGAATGGAGCTTATACAAAAATGACACAGGAGTCCTACTTCTGGTAAATATAGAATGCTACGGACTTGTTTTATGGGGAGAATTTGCCATTTGAATCATGTGACATGCTTGGAAGACATAGTAGGAACACTTTATGAAGGGTTAACAGTGCATGATGGCTATCCTGAATTTGCTAGGCCATCCAGTACTATCCCAAGTAACATATTTATTGACAAATTCATAACATTAAATATGAATTCATATGTAACTCACTGAGCAAAACAGTGGTTAAGCAAAAAGACATGACGACATGGCAGGTTAAGAATGGGGTTAATTGTCAGTCCCAACAGTAGTTACTAGAGGTGTCCCACAGGATTCTGCACTGAAGCAATATTTTTTTTGGACAATTCTTCTCAGACATAAAAGTTGAAAATGGGGTATGAATTATCACATATGCAGATTACTGCAAACAAGATATAATTATTTAAAAAAAAATTGCTGGAGCTGTTGGTCACATGGAGTGGACTACTAAGGGCAGTGTGAGACAGCAATGACAGCAGAAAACAGAACACTGGGGTACATCCTTAGGTTTATAGGTATTACTAGGCATGTTGTCCAGGAGATCATTTGGGAACCTAGCCCAAATTCCCAATTGCCCCAAACCACCATCTGGTTAAATGACTTGTTCAAGGTTGCAACGCAGGCTTGGTGGTGGCTAAGGGAATTAAACCTTTTACCACATGAAGTAATTCATTAACAGATCATAGTCTTATGGTTCTGTGCTAACTGCCAGACATGGGGATAATTTTTTTCAAGAAGAGAGGGAAAACTAATACTGTTAGGTCCTTATCACGGTTTACCATCAAAATGTTGATGCACTCTGTGCGAGTGTTCAAAATGCCAAAAATGTCAAAATTTGAAATAATTTTAATGTTGAACATGGTAAAACTGGAGTTCAACATTCGCTATTTCCAGGAGTTTTGTGCAAAAACCTATTTGCAGTCTGGGACTTAAAACAGGAACAGAACTTCGGCATTGCACATTCGGTAAAACATTTTACGACATTATGAAACCTTGAAATCAGCCTTTCACAGAGGTGTCAGTCGAACGGATGCATTTCAACATTTTGATGGTAAACCCCTTATCACACCACACCTTCAGTATAGTGAGCAGTCCTGGAGACAACATAAGGATAGGGTAATTAGAATACCAGAATGAATTAAGCCACCAGAAGACTGCAACTAATGGATAGGAAAAAAAAAGAAAAAGAATACAGGGCATAAGTAACGTGTCCTCTGAAGACCACCTGAATGCCCTATCACTGTATTCTGTCTCCTACAAGCTGCTAAGGGAGCCACCCTGATGGACCTCCTGCATATCCAGAAAACAAACAGCACCAGAATTACCACTTCTAAAGACTTAAACCTTGTGTGTGATATAAATAGGACCTGCCGGAGAGACAGATATGCATCCCAGAGACTACCTTTTCTCTGGAACAGGCTCACCATCTATGTGAAGCAGAGTTCCTCCTTAACTCAATTCAAGTGTAATTTGGACAGTTGGATGAGGAATAGGAAATTCATCCCTGGTTTGGCACCTATGTCTCTAATGGACACAGTCAGCCTGTAAACGGTTTATCTCTCAAGCTCCTGCTTACATTTATCAGGGATGCCAGAACTTGTCAGAGATTTGAATATGCAAGGCTTAAAAAGGCCCCTGTGATCATTAGCCAGGTACACACATGAACCTGTGACAAAAAACTAGAGGAATTAAAATTCCTCTCCTCTGACAGCGGATGATACAGGAAGAATGTGACATGGTTGTACAAGATCATATTAGGGAGATGTGAAGGGGGACACAAGCAGCAGATTCTAAGGAACCATTTCTCCCTACATATACAAAAGAACTTCATCAGAGAGTGGTGCAAAGTCATGGAATAAACTACTGAAAAGGGTACAGGACAGGGAATCTGGAAGATTTCAACAGGGAATGGAGGTGGTTGAAAGGGGTAAGAGGTAAGACAGGGAAGCAGAGAATTTATAATGTTAAATAGATTTAAAAGGCAGATCAGATAGGTTTATTGTCTCCTTATGCTGTGAATGAAATGTAATCTTTGCCAGCAAAATAGTTATTTTTGCTGCCAATTATGTCTTTTTTTCATGTTTGGTTTAATTCTACTGATTTCATGATTGGAGGTGGCTGATGCACAGAAAATAGAAGTGAATTCAGCTCATGTTCATGTGCTCTAACTCTGCATTGTTATAGATCAATAAATACAGGATACTTCTTTGCTTACTTCATAGTCATATACGATGGCATGAACAACCAGTACATATATATGCTGCTCATACTGTACATATAGTTCCATAGGTAAGTACCAATGTAGCTGTCCTTGTGGGCCATTTTAAGCCTAGCCAATTACCCTTTCAAATGTGAGAATCAAACTCTGTGCCTTGTGTTTGTGAGGCAAATACCTTAACAATTATGCTAACCCCCAACCCCTATCCAGTCACTGATTTTATAACATCGGTGGCCATTTTTTCCTAGCCACTGACTTTGTAAGTTGATGGCAAAACCTTCTGCATTCATAGGTGCATACTAGGCTAACAACCACTAGGTCCCCTATAAGCCTAGCCATGCAACCCAAAGGTAACCCACAAATTTGATTTATATAGGTGATTTACTGACTGCCTCTATACATCTGAGACATAGGTGCCAGACCGGAATGAATTGCCAATTACCCATCCATTGGCCTAATTTTTGCTTAAATAGAGTTAGGGAGGAAATCTGCTTCACAAGAATGGGGAGCGTGTTCAAAAGAATGGGAATTCTCTGAGAAACCTATCTCTGTCTCCAATATATCCTTCTGATGTTGCAAGCAAAATGTGGGTCTTTTGATCTAGTAGTTCTGATGCTGTTTGTTGTGTAGGTGTACAAAAGGTCCAGTAAAACAGGGTCCAGAGGTGTCTTGTACACTAAGCAAAGTTCACCTCTCAAAAGTCTGTATCATACTGAGTAAAGAGACAGGGCTTTAAGGCAATTAGCATAGGACATTATGTTTGCCCCTTTATTCTTTTTGAAAGGAACTTTTGTTGATGTTCCAGTAGCTGTATATGTCTAGTCAGGTACATATCAAAGGAGGCATTATACTCTATGATTGGTCAGATGACATTGGCACCAAGCATTTGTCTGTATTAGACCTCCCTGAAGGGTGTTCTCATCTGGGGGGATTCAGTGACCACTCCCAGTTTCCATTCTTCTATGAACTTAGTCAACCACTGGCTACTGACATTGGCTTTGACCTCCAAGAAGTAGATGCCAAAGAGGAGCGGGCCCAGCACTGAGGGACTCCATTGATGACTATCCTTTTTGTGGAAATGGCTTCACCGATCCTAATTTCTTGGGTCTTTTCCAAGAGCCAACAAGCTAGTCAGTGTGTTATAAAGAGGTTGATGTCTAGTTCCTTAAGTCTATTGAAAATGTCTGAATAGGGTGTTGTATCAAATGTTTTAGCCAGATCTTTGTAGTCAGTATGCACCACTTTCCCTCTCATCCATTGCCTTAGAGACCTTTTCAAAGAAGTCCACCAGATTCAGTATGTAGGATTTTCCTTTGACAAAGCCAGACTGGGATGGATTCAGTGTCTGGAGGTCTCCTATGTCCTTGTTGATAATTTCCATGATAATTCTTTTTATGGCTTTGCAAGTTAGACTAGTCAGACTAATGGGCATAACTTTCAACTGCCCAGATTTTTGTCTCATATTTTTGGTCTGTTTCTTAAAGAATTGTGATTTTCTGGCAAATTGTTATCAAATCGAGGACTGAAGTCAGAAAATGACAGACATTTGAGTTTTAGACTTCTTAATCTGCAGAAAATTCATACTAATGCAAATTGTATTAACTTTCTAAGTTTGTAATATTTAAATAGTGCCCATATTTTTGGTCCTTTGTTCCCCCAGTTATCTACGGCTTTGTCCAGATTTCATGCTCTAAGAGGTTGAGAGGTATGCTAATGTGTCTATAGTTTCCAGGATCTGTTGAAGGTCATCACTTATGAAGGGGGATGACTATTGCAGTCCTCCATTCTCATGGCACAAAGCTGTTTTAAGATTATAGTTAAATAGTGGCTCGGGGGGGGGGTCCTGATAAGTCATATTTTAGACTGTTCATGAGGTATTCAGGATGCTAAGGGAGTGCACTGAGGCTGTGTTATTGGCTTTAGCGAGCGCAGTCTTAAGTGAGAATCAAACCTTGTATCTTGTATCTGGGAAGTAAACACATTATCCATTATACCAACCCTCAATCTGCATTATACCACCCCCCAATCTGAAGTAGCCTAAACACAGTCTTTAAAATTCAATTTATAGTATAATGCCCAAACTTCATCCTTACAAACTGACACATTTATCTATTTGTGGTGCAGTGCACTGGCTTCTTCCTCTAAGTAAGAGTCCATTTGCATTAATGAAATACCTTTTCCCCTGCAAGTACTCTGCCCTTGTCCTAGATCACGTTTCTGCACATTATTAAAATACCTTTTTCAAGACTGAACAAAAACTACTGTTAAGTACAGTTCCTTATGCTATTAAAATACTCTACTGTAAAGAATTGTACCCACTCCTTATATTATCAGTCTTTTTAGATTGCAGAACTAAACCTTCCATCATGGAACAACTCCCTTCTGTAAGTTGGCTAAACTCCCCATTTCCAACATATAGTGATCTCTCTTTTCACAAAAATCATTAATACATCACTCAGAGTGATGAGACACTAACAGCAATAATAAAAATGGACATGGAAATACTCATATGGGTCTGCTTTACAAGATCGAAATACCAACAGACTGACTTTCAAAATGCCAAGACGACAACACCAAATACTTATAAGGCTGACAATCTAAATCACCGACTCTCACATAAACAACTTAGTAAAATGCTGACTTACCTCTCACATAAGTCAATAACAAAACCAATAACTCATCCTGTCTAAAGTGTCCTATCACTTTAAATCTCCGTAATAGGTACCTAACTCTCCCCTAAATCCTGCCCACCAACCAATAAAAATACCACTGAATATTCATGAAAATATCTAAACCATTTTCATGAATATTCAGTAGAGATTTCTCAAGTCAATAATTACAATTATTTTATTTTTAATGTTCACATTTTTGCAGGGGGCACAGCCCCCCTGCACCCCCCAAACCTCCAGCAACTTAAATATAACAATGCCTAGATCGCACTACAGTGCAGAAATGAACAAATGTCCTGTTCCGCTCAGCTCAGCTGCAGTTGACATTTTAACTGTTCAGTCTCGTAAACGACAGTAAAGTGAAGTTTCAGTCATATGAAACTTTGGCATTGCCTTGGTGTTTTGAAAGTCAGTCTACTGGTATTTTAATCTTGTAAAGTAGACCCATACTTGTGTGCGTATGTATGTGTATATAATATATATATATATATATAAATATATATATATATATATATGTGTGTGTGTGTGTGTGTGTGTTTGTATATGTACATATGTGTGAAATAGGACCCAACAAAGAAAGCTACACAGAAGCAACAAAAGACAAATAGCTATCAGTTACCTAGAGCTACAGCGTTCAGCTGAAACACATTCTGCCACTGATACATCACTTGTTCTCAGATGTCATAAATTATAAAGGCAGTAAAACTATAAAAAATAATTTATTGCAATAACATTATTAGGGCTACAAATAAAATGAAAACCAGTCTAGAAATTCATAAAGCACATTGGGTATTTTTCTCAGACAGTATTATGAAATTATAAGCTGGGAAGAAGCATATCAACTGAAGGGCAACATACTTTTGTGAATACATTTATTAAAGCACAGTTGAACAATATGCTTCAGAGAATATACACACAAAGGTAGACTGTTGCCATTCAGCAGGTAGTGCATTTTTTCCCATTTTGGAAATTCATAATGCAGGTTGAAAACTAGAAGTGTTTTTAATGAAATTCCATACTGATTTCCATTGTATATCCAATATTAAAGTTTGAAAAAAAAATACTCATTCACTCAGTCATTTGCTCCAAAGTCCAAACTACAATCCCGCCTTAAAAAATTACAAAACTAAAATAAATAAACTACATTTCTCCATGATTATTGTAGTGGTATACATACAAATATTTCAAGCACTGGCATTAATGTCCTTCTAACTTGCCAATATACCAAAACACCTGTTCCCATAATAAGTGTCTAGGCTGTTCTTAAAAATATCTAAACTAGTACTTGCTTTAATGTAATTTGGTAGTCTGTTTCCATGCATCAGCTACTCTGTCAGAGAACCAGTTAGCACACTTCTCATTCCTTTAGAATTTTCTACATTGGTTGTCTGGTGATTCTCTAGTACTTTTTGATAACCCCAAACATTCCCAGAGGTAGTTGTCTCTAAATGCCCCATATACTTGAATATGATCTCCTCTTAGATATCTGTAAGAGACTCTGTACAAACTCAGATATTTTAGTATTTCATAAAAAGAAGTTATGTACTCACCATAACGTTCCATGTGTGTTGTCCATCTCTCCTTCATTCTTAGCAGGTTGGATTTGGTTCTAACTTAGCCTTATACAAAAGCTCCAGGTCTTCCACTAGCTAGTGGCTAAAACCCTATCCCATCATGCACTAGGTGAGCTCCCCAGATCTTGTTTGCAGATATAGCTAAATAGTCACTGAATACTTTATAGAACAGTCAAGAAGGTCAGAGAACATTAACAGCCAATTGCATCGACTCGGGCTTCCAGGAACCAAGGGCTGGGGGAAGGAGGGTGGGATGTATGAATGAAGGCGAGATGGACAACACACATGGAACATTATGGTGAGTACATAACTTTTTTATGCAATGTTTTTCTATCTTCACCTTCATTCTTAGCAGGTTGGGACAACATCCCTAGCACCATCTTTCTTGAGTGACTCAAGGGCGAATATTCTTCAGAACAGTGGACCCAAAGGAGGTCCTGTTCTTGAAGGCCGCCAAATCAACTTTGCAATAAGTGATAAAGGTATGATGCCTTGCTCATGTTGCTGCATCACAAATGGTATCAATAGGTGATCTAGCCCAAAAGGCAGAAGAGGCTGCAGTGGCTCTTGAAGATTGACCTTTTACTTTATGGGAAAGTTCTTTGTTTTGAGATTTATAAGTAAAGGTAATACAATATGACAGCCATTTCGAAAGTGTGACTTTAGACACAGGAGCACCTTTCTTTAAGTCTGAACATGATACAAATAATCAGATTTCCTGAAGTCGTTTGTCCTATGTAAGTAGAAATGTAATTGTCCATGTACATCCAGTTGGTGTAGCATGTATTCCGCCTTGTTGTCATAGTTGGGGAGAAACTGGTAGATCTATGGATTGGTTTAAGTTAGATTCTGAGCATAATTTGGGTAGAAAGGATGGGTTTGTTTGTAGGGATACTCTGTCTTTGTGGAAAAGCATGTAGGGGGGGCTTTACTGACAATGCCCGCAGCTCTGAAACCCTTCTAGCAGAAATAATGGCTATCAAAAGAATTGTTTTCCAAGTCAAATACTTGAGATCACAGGATGATGCAGGCTCGAAAGGGGGAAGTATCAAATGGAATAAGACAAAATTCAAGTCCCATGGTGCTGGAGGAGTTTTAATAGGTGGTCTTAATAAAAAGAGTACCTTTAAGAAAGGTTTTACAAAGTCTGTGGGACATCACATTGGGCTCTGATTCACCTTAATGGAAATTTGATATGGCTGCTAACTGAACTCGAATAGTAGCTGCAGCTGCCCCTTCATTAAACAGCTTTGCTAGGAATTCAAGAATGGATGCTATTGGGGCAGAGAAGGGATCAATGTGATTATTCAAGACCCATGAAGAAAATCTTTTCCATTTGTTTCTATATAACTTTCTCATCAAAGCCTTATGAGACGATATCAGGATATGTTTTACTGATGGAGAAAGGTTAGGGAGCCTGGCTATGGATGTAATCGGAGCAGCCAAGCTGTCAATTTGAGAGTTTGAAGGGAGGGGTGGAGCATCCCTGATGAATGAATCAGAAGGTCTGGAACTGGGTCCAGAATCCACAGTTCCTCCTGGAGATGAGGCCACAGGAAGGGGAAGCAAATTTGATGAGGCCAGTATGGGGTGATGAGTTTCAAGTTACTTCCCAAGTAACTGGCTTTCTGAAGAACTTTGGGTATCAATGGAAAGGGAGGAAAGGCATAGAGGAGACCCGAGGGCCAATGGTGGACAAGTGCATCCCTTGGTGACTCCCCTGGAAGGGGGATCAGGGCAAAGTAGTTGATGCATTTGGTGTTTATGAATGTGGCAAAAAGGTCACAGCAAGGCTGACCTCATTTGCGGAAAATCTTTTCCACCACTTCCTGTTTTAGGGACCACTAGTGAGGCATTAAAATAGCTCTGCTGAGTTTGTCTGCTATCACGTTGGATTTCCCCAGAATGTGCATTGCTACCAGAAAGCGTTGAGAGGAGGTCACCCACTGCCATACTCTCAGGGCCTCCCAGCAAAGGGGGTAAGATCTGGTTCATCCTCGTTTGTTTATGTACCACACAACTGACTTGTTTCTGCCTGTATTGCTCTTAGCGGAAGAGAGTCCTGGAATGCCTGCAATGCTAAAAGCACTGCTCTCATCTATAGGACATTGATGTGCAAATGGGCTTCATGATCCCGCCAGGTGCCTTGGACTGTCTTTCCAGATAATGCCCCCTTCCCCACCCTATCTGGGAAGCATCTGTGTTCACTGTGTCTAAGGGTTGGGAAAGAACAAAGGGTTGACCTAATGTCGCATGAGTGGAGTAAAGCCACCAATGAGGGTCTTTCTTGCAAGATTCCGTTATCAAAATTTGGTGGGACATAGGTAGTTCTTGCATGGACCACTGAGGGAGCAGTAGCCACAGTAGAATTCTCATGTGCAGATGTGCTAATGGAATCAGGGTTATTGCTGCTGCCATGGTTTCCAAGACTTTCAGGACTGTTCTTGCTTGCACCTTTTTCTTGGAAAGTAGGTTTAGGACCTGACATCATAGGAGTTGAACCCTTTCAGAGGGAAGTTTTGCCATTATTTGTATTGTATTTAGATCTGCTCCTATAAAAATGATATGCTGAGATGGCAGTAAGGCAATTTTTTTGTTTATTGTGATTTCTAGGTGAGAGCAGAGATGCAAGGTGGTGTCTCTCGCTTTTGATAGTAGATGCTCAGTGGTGGCAGTTAGGAGCCAGTTGTCTAGGTACGGAAGCACTCATCCTAGGAATCCCAAATGAGCCTCTACTACTGCCATACACTTGGTGAACACTCTAGGGGCTGTAGTGAGGCCAAAGGGCAGAGCTCAGAACTGGTAATGGCTGGATCTCAGCCAAAAACATAAATGACTCCTGGATCGCCTGTCCATTTTTATGTGGTAGTACGTATCCTGGATGTCTATAGAGCACATCCAAACATCTTGTCAGAGAAAAGGGAGTATTGACTCCAGTGTTACCATCCCGAACTTTGACTTTCTTACTGATTTGCTTATTTGACTTTCTTACTGATTTGCTTAATTTGCTGAGACCCATGATATGTCTCCAGTCCCCTGTTTTCTTTGGAACTAAAAGGAACCTTGAGTAAGTTCCGGATCCTATTTTGCCTGTGGAGATAGTTTGGATGACTCTTTTGTCTAACAACTTTTGTATTTCTAGAGTTGCCTGTTCCCTTTGACTAAGTGGAACGTCCGGGACATTTTTTATGTTTGGGAAAGGGAAAGAAAAAGGTATGGAGTAACTTCTGGATACAATGCTTTGTACCCACTTATCTTTTGTTATTGTTAGCCAGGTTTCTGGGTACAAAGATATGTGGCCGCCGACTGCCTCCATAGATGGATAGGCTGGCCTCCTTTTGGGAGCACTGAAACGGCTTACCAAGGAAAGATTCCCTGTTACCCTGGTTTTGTGGACCTCCTCTGCCACGTGGTCAGCATCTTCCATTAGCACTTCCCCTTTACCCCTGGGGGAGGAATCATCACGTGTTTCCTGGTAAGCTCTCTGGGATTTTCAAAACCACATTTTTCCTCCCTTCTGACCCTTTGGATAAGGTCTGGTAGATAGGGAAAAACTAAACCGTGTAAGAAACTTCTCTGTGTAGAAGATTTTCAGTCCATATATCTCTAGTTAATCACTGTATATTAATCAGATCAGACAATAGTAGTAGAAGTAGTGAACTTAAACTCGTCTTAAGTAAAAAAAAATAATAAAAAATATATAAATTGAAATATTGTACAGAATTACTAAGTATTTGAAAGTAATCCAAGCAAGGCAGGCAAGGCAGTCTGTTTCCAGTCCAAAATCCTTTAAGTACACAGACAAATTCAACAAAACTTCTAATATTCCTGGCTTTCCTATAAACAAAGGATGGGGCTTCACCTAAAATGTTAATCCGAAAAGGGTTTCCTGTGACAATGGCCCAGTTTTCTTCAATAACATTTTTGATACTGTGATAATCCAAAGTTTATGTCAGGATGCAGCTATTTTTGCACTTGTTATTCTCTGTGGAATTTCTTAACATTTTCCTACTGGGGAGGTTGAGTGAAGGTGCTTCAGTCCTTTTCAGTTCTATAATGGGTTCCAGGATGTTTTTTTAACATCTGACTTTCATAGCCTCTCACTAGAAAATCATTCTCTAAGTTGTTCAGGTTTCTCAAAAATGGTTCCATCTCTGTGGTAATTCTAGCTAATCTATAGCCCTGGGACTTCCCTACATTATACTTGGTTTTTGTAGGATGTAGACTTTTACTGTGGAGTAATAAGTTAACTCTCATTGTTTTTTTGAATAGATCAGTGGTGATTCTGTTATTGTTGGGTGTCCTTGGAAATCTGCATATCTAAGAATGTGATTGAAGTATAGCTATGGGAAGAGGTAAACTTCAGGAAAGGGGTTGTTTGATATAGATAAGTGATAAAATCTCCAAGCTGCAAGGTGTCACCTTCCCACACAATAAAGATGTCATCAATAAAATGTAAATAGCATGTGATATGCTGTATGTAGTCTGTGTTTAACACAAAGTCCTCCTCCCACTTGCCCAGGGTTATGTTAGCTATGCTGAGAGCCATGGCAGTCCCCATTGCTATACCAGTTTTTTGTTTGTAGTGTTTGCCATTGAAAGTAAAGAAATTGAAGTCCAGTACAAGATTAATGAGCTTGCTTAACTTTTGCAGTTGTGCCTGTGTATCCTGATTATGTTTCTTAAAAGACTCCATAGCTGCTGTCATACAGTAATTGTGAGGGAGCACTGTGTACAAGGATTCCACATCGTTAGTTAACAAAATACTGTCAGCTTCCACTGTAAAGTTTTTTATTTTCCTCAAAAAATCCATTGAATCTCTTATGTATGACTTATTCTTTTCTGCTAAAGGTTTCAGAAAGTAATCAAGGTAAATGGCTGTGGCTTCAGTAAAGGAACCTCCACTTGCTACCACTGATCTAGAAGGTGGGTCTTCTCTGTTCTTGTGTGGCTTTGGTATTCCAAAAAAGTAAAGTAAATGTGGGCATGGGTTCCATAATTATAAAGATTTTCAGTAATGTTTTTCTTCCCATAATGTGGTGAGATTAGAGTTCCATAAATCATATGCTCTTTTTATGTCATCCATGGTAAATAACTCATAAAATTTGTTATCCTTCAGCATGTTCTCTATCCTTTGGTTGTAGCTAGTGGTATCAGTCACAAGTATACCTCCTCCCTTGTCTGCCTTCATTACACACCTGGATTTATCATTGCCTAGCTCAAGCAATGCTTTTCTTTCTCCCTGTGTTAAGTTATGAAGTTTTTTCTTAGGAGTTTTTTAAGTAGTTTCCTGATATCCATCTCACATTTCACTTCAAAAGCAGCTAATGTTTGATGTAGTGGTGGACAATAGCTGGTAGGCCTTTTTATAATTCCATCAATAGGCTTATTTTCAATGTCATTAATTTTCCCATGAAACTGTACCCTTAAGTTGAGCTTCCTTACAGACATTTTAAGGTCTATCAGTACCTGAGTAACCTCACTCCTGCAGCTTGGTACAAAAGTAAGTCCTTTGGATAACACACTTTTTTCATCTTCAGTCAGTGCTTTAACAGAGTGGTTCCAGATAAGTGGAGCACCTGTTATTGTGGCACCTGTTGTTGTTGTTAAGAACATTGGAAAATGAGAAACACAATGACCTAGATGCCGAATTTGAGCTGCTTAAAGAAAGAGTGAAAGGATATGAGCAGTCCATTAAAGAAAGAAGGCCATTGTCACAGGAAACCCTTTTCTAATTAACATCTTAAGTGAAGCCCCATCCTTTGTTTATAGGAAGGCCAGGAACATTAGAAGTGTTGTTGAATTTGTCTGTGTACTTAAAGGATTTTGGACTGGAAACAGACTGCCTGCCTTGCTTGGATTACATTCGAATACTTAGTAATTCTGTACAATATTTCAAATTATATACTTTTTTATTATTTTTTTGACTTAAGACGAGTTTAAGTTTGCTACTTCTACTACTATTGTCTGATCCGATTAATATACAGTGATTAACTAAAGATATATGGACTGAAAATCTTCCACACAGAGAAGTTTCTTACACTGTTTTGTTTTTGTACCCACTATACTTGTTTAGTGGGTTGTTTGAGACTTCGGGGATACAACGGAGGCTACTTGTTTTTTTGTAGATAGGGAAAAACGGACTCCTATGGCAGAGAGAGTCTTTCCTTGTTCACACCTGTGTGTGTTTGACTTTTGGCCCGAACAAGGACAAGCCATTGAAAGGGGCATTCACAAAAGAAGATTTAAAGGGCTCAGCAAAGTCACACAAGCGCATCCAGGAATGTCTCCTTAGGCCTTAGGGAAATTCCTGAATCTGCTGCCCTGTTCACTCCATCAGCTGCATAAGGAATGAGCCTCATGGAGGAATTGACCACTGAGTTTAAGGTGGAGAGCTGAGAGGAAACCTTCTCTGATACCCCTTCAGCTACTGAACCTTGGAGGGTATCTCCTAGCTCTTTCAGGAGATCTCTCTGAAGTCTGTTAAAGTGAGTCAGATAATTCAGTGATCTAAGCGCAAAAGCCACTGAAGAAAAGATGCGCTTTCCATATTTGTTCGTCGTATGAGACTCTTTGTTTGGCAGATGGACAGAAGAGGATGTCTCAGAGAATTCCTTTTTAGTGGCTGCTGCCACCACCATAGTATCTACTGGGACTCCTTTGGTTAGAAAATTTTTGTCTGTTGGTGATGTGATGAATTTGTTTGGCCTCCAAGGAACAGGTTCCACTGAATCTGGAGACTCCCAAGCCTTTCAACAAACTAAATCTATCAGTTTGTCAAAAGGCAGAGACACCCAAGTGGCAGAAGGGTGAGACCCAAAGGCCTTCAGGTATACAGACTACTCCTCAGAAGGGTTGACGGACTTCCAGCCCCCTTTCTGTTTTAGTATTTCCAGATGTCTATGAAGGAAACATCCTCAGAGGGTGACCATAAGGACCCTTCCGAATCAAGGTCTGTATCCGATGTGATAGACTCCTCTGAGGAGTATAAATGCTTCCTCTTACATAGCTGTTTCCATGAAACCTCCTCAGAAGGGTATTCTGGAGTGGTTTTGGAATAAAGGAGGTCACCCAATGGGGCATCTTGAGGCCTGGAGTATCCATGTCTCTGCAGATTCAATGGTACTTAGACAGGCACCGGTGCCTTTGGGGGAAGAAGGTCCTGAGCCCTGAGTGGACCTCTCTGTGGAGACAACGCTCTCCTCATCACCTTGAAGCCCCCCTGCCCCTGGTCTGAGGAAACTCCCAGCTCCAAGAAAACAGAGGGAATCCCCGGAACCAAAGGGGGTTGGCTCCTAGGCTGAGGTAGGAGACAAGCTCACCTGAGCCGATGCCCTAGAGGCTAGTTCGGATCCGACAACTGTCTGATCTGACTACCCTCCACAGATGCAACTGGAGAGCATCAGCTCCTAGACTCCTCGAGTTTGGATGGAACCGAGGACATCACAGCAATAGTCAGACCCAAAGATCCTGTGATAGGTCTCGGTTCTGATGGTTCCACTACAATCAGTTCTGGACATTCTGACTCCAAAGTCTGAGATCAGATTGGTGGAGAAATCAACAGTGAAAGGGTAGGTTTGGTCGGTTCTGAAGCCCTCTGGGTTGGATCCAACAACAGTTTGGTGAGCACCAGTGTCCTTAACAGCCTCTGTACCACACGATCCACATCATCATCTGAGTGGCTCCTGGAAGATTGAGTGGAGGGAGCAGGAGATTTGAAGGACTGCAACAATGGAGACCTTTGAGTGGGAGATACCAGTTTCAATTCAGGGGACCGGCTCTGCAGATGAAATTCCAATGGCACCAAAATTGAAAGAGCTGAGGTAGAAGGCTTCTTGGGCCCGACAGCTTTCGGGTCTGAAGATGAAACTTTCGGTAATTTTTTTGATGGCTCCGACTGAGCACTTGAAGATGAGGACCTTTTCCCCCGACTTGTCTGACTTTGAGGAAGGGGACTGGCCTGACTTTGAAGGACCCTGACCTTCTTCAATTGCTTCAAAAAAAAGGGTTCTTCAAGCTTCTCAGAATGAATTTGTTCTTCCTTTCCAATAATACCCTGTGACTAAGAGTGACAGATGGCACAGGACTCCTGAAGGTGAGCTGCTCCAAGACAATAAACACAAACGGTATGTTCGTCAGTAATAGACATTTTTTGATTATACCCGACACATTTTTTAAACCCAGTTGGTTTAGCTTCCTTAGAATCCATTGAAGACATTACTAATCAGCAACAACAACAGGAAAAAACAGCTAACAAACTATAGACAAAAATGGCTATATATATTCTACTACTACTTTTTTTTTTTCCTTTAATATAATTAGCACAACAATCACGCCAAAAAACACCATGGGAAAGGCCCTCTAATTTAAACGGGCAAAGGTATCCTCCTAATTTAAAAGAACTAGCCTTGAGGAATTTAAAGGAGGAAAAACAAAGGGAACAACCCTCTAAGTCAAACGGGCTAAGGCAGCTCTCTACATTAAATAAACCAGCCTATATAGATGAGGGAGAAAAACAGAAACAGGAAAAGTCCTATAACTAAAACGGGCTTTTAGAATTAAGTTTAAAGATGGGATGGGGAAGAAAGACCATACGGTAAAAACGATGGCCAATAGCAATAACAACAGAAGAAAAGCTGAAAGCACAAAACAATTTACTTAGTACATATTAACTAAAATAAAACAGTGTGAAAAAGCTAATAATGTTTTGGAAATATATAGAGGAAAGGTCTACTTACCAGAGCCAGTAGGAAGAGCAGGAGCACCTGATCTTGTTTAGTGCCAAATGAGATCTGGGGAGCTCTCCTAGTCCATGATGGGATAGGGTTTTAGCCACAAGCTAGTGGAAGATCTCCAGCTTTCATATAAGGCCAAGTCAGAACCGAGGATCAGTTCCGAACCCAACCTGCTAAGAATGATGGCGAGAAAGGGCAACATCATATCTTAAATACTCAAGTTTGGGTCTAATGTAACTAACAAACAATGACTTCATCATCTTTGATTTCCTAGACTCTATAAATCTTTTTATACAACCTACAGTTCTATAACAATCATTAACCAACTGGTTGATATGATTAGAAAAACTCATAGCTGAATCTGCCCATACACCCAGGTCCTTAAATGAGTCTACAGTTTCAATCACTGTGTGCTGTATTAAATATTCACCTTTCAATTTATGTCTCCCAAATCTCATATGCTTAGTTTTTGATGTATTTATCAGCATATTACACTGCTGTGTCCAAATGGTCAATTTAGTCAAGTTATTTTGCAGATATGCCTTATCTGTAACACATCTGTTACAATGAAAACATTTATATCCTGACAGAACTGGTTTCCAGTCATTGTTCTTTAACCATGTTTCACAAACAATAACATCAGTCTTGTGGGAACATAGCAAATTTTCCAGTAAAAAAATCTTTATTATTAATGCTCCTAGCATTAACAACAATCAGAGATGCAAGAAATGTTGCTGTCTGTGAACTGTTAAATTTTTGACTCAGCAAAAATCCTGCCTAGTGTTTGTCAAATATTGGAAAATATCTGCTGCAAAAATTTTCTTCCCTGATCTTGACAAATGTACACCATCCTGTCTGAACACGTGCCCAAAACTAGGCTTGGATGCTCTATACATTTCTATTTTTTAAAACAGGGCATTTTTTCCATGTAGGTATTTACCCAAAAAATCTTTTTAATTCACAGTGACCTGACTATCCTTTCAATAGGTGATTTGTGAAAAATACGTCCTAACACCAGTACAAAATATACTATCTAAGAGGGCTGTCAGTTCCCTACTAACAGTCAGAGAATCCTTGCAGATGACATAATTTGTACCAACATGAATAAAAACAAATCCATACTTCCTTACATTAAGGCATTCCAAGGCTTGTCTCACATCTTCTATTTTTGCTCCTGGCAAGCATAACACTATTCGATGTTCATTATCTTCTCTGCAAATTAAGTATCAGTTCTTCTAATAATTGACTCTCCAATTACAAGAATATCTTTCCTGGCCAGCTCTGAAGAATTTTCAGCTTCTAATGCAGTAATATCTGCTCTAGCAATTGTTATTAAGGATATATCTTCATCACCATTAATCTTATTAATCCCAACATTTTCAATGTGTATTAAATTCTCATCCAGCTGGTATTGTAAATCCACAGCTTGAGCCATGTAGTCAACACCTGTCTTTCACTTCTTTTTTCTTGCAGTATGTCATGGAATCCAGAGTCCAGACAGGCACTCAGGTTATTATCATTAACATACAGTGATAAGAGAAACTTCTAACAGCTGCCACAGTGCTCTCACATCTGGTCACCCCAGATGTTGGGATGAGTGCTAAGGTACACATAGTCAGGAGCAGAGCACAAGACTACCATTTCTCTTGAGATCATGGGTCAACAGGAACTGCATTATTATTGTCAAGGGAAACATTTCATGTGAAGGTGGGTCATTAGCAGTATTTTTCAACAAGCTGTCAAATGGTACATGGAAACCTTTCCTGTTTACCTACTCAGATGGCCAACAGGGCAAATACAGGACCAGCAGCATCAACTTTACTACCATATTTTTGTGGCTGATCACTTCAGTTTGAAAATATGGATTGGGCACTGTAGTCATCCATTCAGAGATGTCCAAGGGTCATTTCCACTCATGAAAGAAACACAAAAGAAGGCTCTGTGGTACTACAAATGAGAAAAAATCTTTTGCAGACCAAAATAAAAAGAAGTTATGTACTCACCATAATGTTCCATCTGTGTTTCTTTCTCAGCAAATGGGTTTGGATATGACCCTTGGATCTGAGTTGGCCACTTTTTACAGCTCACGGATACCAAACACAACCTCTTACTCATAATGCCTTAATCCCCCACCATACCTCATATCTTGTTTATTAACATTTTTGTTTATTAGAAACTAAGGAACAACCGTTATATGAGAAACCAATATCTGGAGCTCAAAGGCAGGAATATTGGTTCCTTTAGCATCTTCTCATTCTTCCAAAATTCACAAAAAATGGTAGGAGGTTGGAGGGAGGGGAGCTGAGGAAAAATGAAAGTTGGCAACACAGATGGAATGTTATGGTGAGTACACAACTTTTTTTTATCTGATGTCAATTTTTATTAATTCCTCAACAAATGGGACAGAGTCCTCAGGTACCTGAATCCCAGAAGGACTCTAAGGAAGGATATTACTAAGCAGTGTTGAGCCGACGGCTGCTCTTCCTCTATAGACCAGATCCAATTTGTAATGAGCAATAAAGGTATGAGGATTAGCCCAGGTTGCAGCAGCACAAATATCATCCAAGGAAGATATGAATAAAAATACTGATGAAGTTGCTATAGACCTGGCCAAATGAGCTCTTAAAGATTTTGACAAAGACAAACCCATTTTTTGTAGACAAAAGAAATGCAATCAGTTAACCACTTGACTAAAGTTACTTTGGTTACTGGCTTGCACAATTTTGATTCTGAAAAAGAGACAAATAATTGATCTGATTTTCTGAAATTTTCCATCCTATGTAAATAGAAATGTAACTGTCTGTGAAGATCCAAGTATAACATGTCTTTCCCTTTGTTCGTGAAATCTGAAAGAAAACAGATTGATAGATTAATTATTGTTGGATTCCAACACCACCTTAGGAAGGAAGGATGGGTTGGTTCGTAATGATACCCTATCTTTATGAAAAAATCAAATAAGGAGGCTTAGGAGATGGGGCTTGAGGTTCTGAGACTTTTCTAGCAGAGGTTATGGCTACTAAAGAGAGTTTTCCAGGTTAAAAATTTTAGTTCAGACTTTGCTTACTGTTCAAATGGAGATTGAATCAAAGCCTGTAAAACTAAATTCAAATCCTATGCTGGAGACTGATCTTTAAAATCTTTAAAAGATGGTCTAGGAAGAAAAGTTCCCTTATAAAGGCCTTGTAAAGTTTTGAAGAAGCTAAGGTGGAAATGTTTACTCCTATTTGAAAATTAGAAACAGCAGCCAATTGTAATAGTCAAGGAGCTAGTCCTTTCATTAAAAATTGCAGCTAAAATCTCAAGAACTTTAGGTACTGGTGCTGAAAAAGGGTCAGAGTCTTCTTCTTGTGCCCCCAAAAAACAAATCTTTTCCATTTACTTCTGTAAAAAGAATCTTGAGTAGGTTCCAGACTCATTCTGGTATGGGGGGACCTCTTGGATAACTCGTTTTTCTATTATTTTTTTTATTTCTAGAGCTGCTGCTTTCCACTGACTATGTGAAACATCAAGAATTTTATTTACTGTTAAAGGGAGGGAGAGAGGGTATTATATAACCTTTTGTATATAATCATCTGTGCCCATGCATCTTTTGTAATCGCTAGCCAGACTCTCTGGTCCATGGATAGATAACGACCCCCAACTGCCTCCAGAGGTGGACATGGGCTTCCTTTCAGGAGCACTGGTAGGATCTGTTGGAGGAAGTGTCCCTAGATCCTTAGTTTTGCAGGACTCCTCTGCCACACGAACAGTGTCTTCTGTTAGAGTTCCCCCTATGCCCCTGGGAGAATTATCTCCACATGGATCATGGAAAGGACCTTGGGACTTTCTGAAACACATTTTCAACCAACTTGTTGATTCCTAGAAAAGGTTCTTTGAGGTGTTGAAAAACGTATGCCCCACTCCAGACAGGGTCTTACCATCCTGCTCACACCTGGATAGCGTGTCTTTAACCATGGGGCCAAGCAAAGAAATCCTGGCAAAGGGGACATTGATAAAGGGAAAACTTGAAGAGCTCCGCAAAATCACACAGGTGCATCCAGGCATGTTTCCTAATGGAAATGCATGACCCTGCCACCCCTGAGGTACTTTCAGCTGCATGTGAAATGAGCCTCATGGACGAATTTGAAATAGATTGTAGGGTAGTTGACTATGAGGCAATGGAACTCTGCCTCAGAACTTATGGTCCCAGAGAATGATTTGGTAAGTTACTTAATAAAAATTTGTCCAGTGCCCTAGACTCCCTGTTAGGTGAATGAACAGAGGAACTCTGTTCTACATTCCTTTTTTGTAGTCGCTGTTATAACCATAGCATCCACTGGTACTCCTTTACTCCAAAATCCTCTACTTTGGCTGGTGCCAGGATCCTGTCTGTTCTCTTGGGGATTGGCTCAACAGAGTTAGGTTCCTTCTACGCCCACTGAGTGATTAAACTGATGAGGCCATTGGCAGGTGGAGTCAACCAGGAGGTAGATAGCCCAAATCAAAAGGCTTCCAGGAATACCAATTCCTCTCAGGAAGGGATGTTGGTACACCAGGCACCTCTTTGCTTGAGAATCTCCAGGATGTCTCTGAAGGAGATGTCATCAGATGGTGATATGGGTAACCTTCCTGTAATCAAAATCAGTATCTTCTGTGACTGACTCTTGAGGAGAGTCTTGAGTGCTTCCTTCTGCAATTTTTCTTCTTAGGGACTTCGGTGGGATGTTCCAGAGAAGTATCAGAAGATACAAGTATAACCTGATGGGCAACCTGGACTAGCTGTACCTGTGGAGTAGAATATTGAGGTTCAAGACACAAGACAGATGTGTTTGGGAAGAAAGATCTGGGGTGAACGTCCTTCCTGTAGGAACAGAGAAAACTCTCTCCACTATCTCAAAAGCAGAATGCCCTGGAGAAAGAGGCTGACAATTCTGAGAAGACATGATTATGGACCATTGATTTCTTCCAATCAGAAGGCAGACCACTCAAGGCAGGGATCAGAGCTGAGCTATCCAATGCTGAGGCTCTGAGGGGCAGAGACAGCTCTAACAATTTTGGAGTCAACTCCAACACCTTGGATCTGGCAATGACACTATGGTTCTGAGAGTCATCTGGCTCCAATACACTCAGAGACAGTTGACTCACAGATGGTATCAGAGTGGAAGATCAAAGATTTTCAGAACTGACATGGATGGATCCAGGATTCTCAGATCCAAGTGGTCCAAAACCAAAGGTCAGATCGGAAAAGGAGCCAAAATAGGTGGAGTAGTACTGATAAAGGTCTCTGGACCCGATGCAGTAGGAGCTGAGAGAACTCTCATTAAAATTTGTGTCAAGAGAAATTTCATCACCCTATCCATATCTGCTTTGGTCAGGCTTTTAGACGAACAAGAAGAGGAAGCAATTGACAAGGTCCTAGAATGGAGAGAGGACCATTACAGAGTATGAAGGAAAAGGCTAGATAATTTACCTTTCACTCACAAACTAACACCAAAGCTTGTGAGCTAACAGCGACTACATCCGTAAGCAAAGGCAACAAATGAGATCTGAGGTGTGGTGAGGGACTTGGGAGTTATGGGTAATGGAGGAGCTTGAGAGTTTTCAGTATCCATGAGCTGTAAAAAGCGGCAGAGTCAGATCTGAGGGTTGGATCCAAACTTATTTGTTGAGGAAGAATGAAAATTGACATCAGATCATTGTTTCCTTGATACCAGAAGGAAACATGAAGACCTATTTAGTCTGCTTTTTAAATATATTCAACATTATAGCTCTACTCAGTCCTTATCTTTACCCTTTTCTTTTTTCCGCCTGCCATCCCTCCTCAAATGTCTTAATCGCTTTTCTCTTCTGCATCCTTTCCAGTAGCTCATTCCACAGTATCACAACACTTTCTGTGAAGTACTTTTGCAGACTCAGGGAGTCACTGGTCTCTACAGTTTACTGCTTGCTCTTCACCCTCCTCTTTACCTCTGTGTTTAGGAAACTCCTTCATTCTTTGAGTACAAGCTAAAATCATATCTAACATTATTACTCTCTGTCCATGATTTTACACAGAAAACTGATCAGGGTGATGTGACTAAAATGGTTCTGGCCTGAAGTGACTCACACTTTGTGAACTGGTATAACTACTGTCCTAGTTCAGAGACATATTAATAAACTAACATTTTATTTAGCTTGGTTGATACAATTTAGTCAGACTTTCCTTGATTCTGTATAGAAAACGACCCACTTTTTAGTCTGCTTCCATGTGACTTGAGCTTTTAGTTTTGTTTTTGGCAGCAATCATGCCTGTAGTTATATCTTCTCTCACTATAGCATGATATTCTTCATTATTTATTGTGAATTTCTGCATAAAAAAATCTTACAGAAGAAAATTCTGTGTCATTTCCTGGTGATAACGTTATTATTGATAACACTTTACATTCACAATCTTCAACTTACACTTTACAATCACAATCTTCAGCTTTAAGATAACACTTTACAGTCACAATCTTCCTTTCAATTTTATGCACATTATTATTGTTTTCGGGCTTTGAGACTAAGCTAAGTTCATAGTTCAATCTGAAAGATTTGATAAGAAAAGGAAATAGTTGCTGTACTTTAACTTAGACTTGTTTTTACTACTAGGATAATTTCTGAAAGCTATGCAGCAGCTGTTTTTTTTCTGTTGTGCATCTTATTCATTTTGTGTTTCCACCAAAAATATTTCTCTTGAATTTACCTGTATATTTATTTCTTTCAATTATGAGTTTATTGTTGCAGAAAGTACAGTTGTGCAAGTTGAATTTACCATAACAGTAACTGTTCAAATGATCCCTGCTGCAGTAAGTAGCTTTAGCTATATGATTACATCCTGCCAAGGATATAACAGCCAGCCAGATTCCAAAGCTTCAGGGCAACTTTCACATGCCCAAACTGTCAAGTGGCTTGAGCTAAGCTGACTAAAAGACAATTTTGGGCGCAAAGTCCTTCAGAGCTTTCCTGCAAGCAGAGAAGTAGGCTGATCTCTGAAAGGACAAGGCTAGGAATAAAAAAAAATGTCCAGAACCTGGCATAAAAAAAAAAAACCAAAAACAAGGTGGATGGAAACAGGGACCAGCTAGTGCAGCAGTGATCATTCAAACATTTATTGTTATAGTAAGTTTAACTTATACAACTGCACTATGTTCTTCATATTGATCACTGCTGCAGTAGCCTTAGCTATACAGGTAGATTACCATACCTAACTATATTGGGAAGGTAGAAGGAGAAGAGTCCTAGCAAAGCATGATCTAGACCTAGAGAAGGAAGCCAGCTTATGGTTCTTTACAAAAGTATGTAGACAGGACCAAGAAGCAGATTCTAGAATACTTCTAGAATCCAACCTTTTCCAAAAAGCCAGACAAAACCAAGGACCTTGTAGAGTGGCCATTGACCCTGCCTGGAATAGATTTGTCATGGTGAGTATAGCAAAAGATAATAGCCTTAGACAACCATTTTGAAATAGTCTGGTTTGACACTGGTTGTCTCTTCTTACCTTCCCAAAACATTAACAATTGATCCAATGATCTGAAGGAATTAGTTCTGTCTACATAGTACCTGAGTTGTCTGTGGACATCCAAGGTATAGAGTATTCTTTTACCCTCATTTTTCTGTTCTGGAAAGAAAAATGGGGAGATGGATAGTTTGACTTAAAGTAAACTCTGATGCCACTTTAAACATAAAAGAAGGACTAGCTCTCAAAGAAACCCTGTCCTTGTAGAAAATGAGTTAAGGTTGACTCACCATAAGAGCTTGAAACTCAGAAACCTTTCTTGCAGAGGTCAGAGCACTCAGTAAAACTGTCTTCCATGTTACTAACCTGAAGACAGCCAGATTAGCTGGTTTAAATCGATCAAGTGTTAATTTCTCCAACACAAAATTAAGATCCCAAGGAGGGGCCACTAGTTTACTTGGAGGCCTCAAGCAGAATCCCTTTCAAAAACATTTTGACATGTGACTGTTAACACAGCAGGATCCATGGGCAGATAAGTTGAAATGGACTATAAATTAAACTTGATAGAAGAATAAGAAAGGCCATAGGATAATAACACACAAATAATGTAAAAAACAGAAAACAACTAGCCCTGACTGCGTGCTGGATATGTTGTTGGCACCAACTAGAAAACCTTTTTTCATTTGCTAATATATGATTTTCTGGTAGCCAGTTTTCTTGCCTCCATTAGTACCTGCTGCATGTCCTCAGAAAAACAGGTGACTAAAAGGAATTAAGACTCTACCATGCAGGCAGTCGACTGAAGATGATTGATGTTGGGGTGTATCAGACACCTCTGTTCTTGTGTGAGTAGATCCATTCTTTGAGGAAACTTGTAGTAATTGACCCTGGCCATTTCCAAAAAAGGGAGAAACACAGTTGCCTGGGCCAGATGGGAGTCACCTCAATGATTTGGAGGCATTCCTTATGACTTTTCAGAAGCAACTCGGATATTGGTGGAAAGGTATACAGGTGCATTCCTATCCAAGTAAAAGAAAATCAGCTGTCTTCCAGGCTTTCATTCATGGAGTCCTGGAACAGAATTTTGCCAGTTGAATGTTCAGAGAGGAGGCAAGCAGGTCTACTTGAATAACTCCCTACAGATGGATCAAATCTTGTAAGACCTCCCAAATCTACTTCCAATTTGTGAGGGTCTGGCCTGGTCCTGCTCAGTTTGAGACATACAATTTTGCTCTGGTGGAATGTAGAATGCCTGCAGAGTGAGATTGTGGTGCGACACTATATCCCAAGCTAACATGGCTATTCTGCTAAGAATCTATGACTTGGATACCCTTTGCTTGTTGATGTACCACCTCACTATGGTATTGTCTTTAGCCATTTGAAGAGGTCCTGGGGACCACAGGTGGTTCAGAGAATCTCCTTGATATTTAAGTACTTGCATCTGTCCTTGGTGTCCCACACCCCTGCACTTTCATCTCTCCTGAAACTGCTCCCCAAGCAAAGAAGTCTGAAGTATCTGTGGTGACTGTTATAGAGCAGGGAGGGAGAAGAGACCTGGATTTAAGGATATCTGTTGTCTCCATCAAGTGACTTCTCTTCTGACAAACCTTGTACTGGGATCTGAAAAGATAAACGGTGCTGATGCTGGGTACAAAGAGATTTCAAATACCATTGTATATTTCTTACGTGTAGCTTGCCAGGCCTATCATGAGAATCATAGATGCAATGAGACCTATAATCCTGAGGTATTCCCTCGCAGTGACTGAAGTGTGAGTGAAAAAACTTGGATCTAAATAAAGATCTATTTTTTCCAGTGGTAGAAAAGCTCTTTGAAATTAAGTGGCTAGCTGACATCACTGGAACACAATCCTGTGTGAGGGAGTCAAGAACGACTTTTGAATGTTCTCTTGGAACATCAGTTTGTGCAAGACACCTCTCACCCAACAGGGATAATTTGAAAAGGTAAGCAAATTGTATGAACATGGAAAATGTGGATACCCTGAAACCTGCAGTGAGCTATAGCTGGAGCTAGACAATTTGTGAACACTCTTGCTGCATTGGATATTACAAAGGGTAAGAGAGAACTGATAATGTGAACCAGACATATAAAATCTTAGGAAATGCCTGAAGTCTGGATGAACAGGAATGTGATAAGCATCTTTTAAGTTTAGTGTTACCAGGAAACTTGAAAGAGAAAGAAGAAGTAACAGGTTGTAAAGTGACATCATTTTGAATTTAGGAACTATCACAAACAGGTTTAGGAAAGAGAGATCCAGAACTGGTCTCCAAGAGTTTTCTTTCTTTGGGACTAGGAACATCCTTGAATAAAATCTCTTCCCACCTAGGAAGGAGGAACCGGTTCTATCACTCCTTGGGACAGCATGTGATGAAGAACAGTAGGAAACAAAACAGTCTGATCTGCAGGATGGTGAATGACCCCCTGTAAAGGGGAAATTACTTCCCACTGCCATCTATAACTGTGATGAATTCCTCCTTCTGCTGTCTGTAACTGTGATAAATGATTTTCAGAACCCATTTGTGTGAAGCAATCTGTTGCCAAAGAGAGAGAGCTTCAGACTTTCTGGAAGAAAAAGAGGGCCAGGGTATGGGGTGGTTACTATGTCTCTTGAATAGTTATTCAGGCATGTTGGAATGTTCTTGGTTGTGGGAGCTTTGTGACTTCTTTTTGGAACCTCAATGTGATGACTTCCTACATGTCTATTTAGCTGAATTCTGCTGCGCCTGTTTATTTTGTTTTTTGCCAAAATTAAATGAGTAGAAAGAAAATCCCATGGTTAATGTGAAAAATTAAGACTGACATTCCCTGGATCAGCTTGCCCCTTTCATCACCCTTTTTTTTGTTCACCTCTTCAGCAGAGGGGGTAGGCATTAAATCACTATCAAGTGAAGAATTAAAAATCTCATTTTCCAAGCAAACCTCCTTTAAACAGTACCAGTGGCCAGAGCCCTAGAAGAAGTGTCAACACAGTCAAACATATATTGCAAACAATGAGTAGTGACTTGTGCAATGGAAGAGACTAATTTATTTAAAGCAGATTTTTCTTCACAAGAAGAAACTGTAGACATGACATTCCTCATACTTTCACAATATGTCAGAATAAAATTTAACATATGAGCCTGACAATTTAAGAAACTGAAATTCAAGTATACACTTTTCCCCCATACTTATCAATAATTTTCCCATCCTTATTACAAAGAGTAGGATTGTAATTAACTAATTTCTATGAAAATTATTTCCATGGCTTTGCATTTAAGACTAGTAGGGCCTATGGACCTGTAGTTCCTAGGGCCCATTGATGGTCCACCCTACTACTGCAGTTCTCCATTTGCTCAGCACAAGCCTATCTGGAGGCTATGGTCAAACGGTGACGCCAGTAGTCCTGAGAGGTCATGTTTCAGGCTATTTAGGAGGCATCCTGGGATATTATCAGAGCCCATCGATGCAGTGTTTTTGTCCTTAGTACATCTAGGAACTGCTCCCCAGTGATAGCTGCGGGGTTGTTTGATAGCATTTCTGGGGGGGGGGGGTGCCCAGGGGAGGGGCTGGAATTGACACAGCTGTCTCTATGCATTTATTGACATGTTTGTACAGCATTTCTGTTTACAATTCCATATTGGCCGCTATGTTCTCAGGATTTATGTGTGGGGGGGTGGGTTGAAGTTTTCACAGGTTATCATTTAGTAGTAGGAAGTTGGGCTTAGAATAGTTCCCAAATGTTACATGGTTAGGCAGGGTCACAAATTGATTTTTATTATTATGAAATAGACAACTTTGTGGTCTGATCTTAACAGAGAGGACACTACACAAAAGGGGGGCATTCTCCAAAGCAAGTATTTTAATGTCTAAGTTTATAAGGGAACTCGGTCTATAGTTGATGGTTCCTTAATGACAGTATTTTCCTTTGGAATAAATATTGTTTTAGAATTATTTAAAGGTCTGTTATACCATTTTCTTTAATGTAATTGAATAGACACAATAGGAATTTAGATTTTTTTTTACTAAAAGCTTTATAAAAAGCTGCTGTATATCCATCAAGTCCAGGGGCTTTATCCACCTTAAGATTACTTATTATGTATTGCATTTCTTGTAAAGTGAAAGGAGCTGTAAGAAGGTCCTATTGACTTTGTTTAAGTTTAGAAAAAAACTATCTGATTCAGAGATTGATCTTTTTCTTGAAGTACATGATAAGTTTTGCCCTCCATATGTTTGAGAAAAGATTGTTTCAAAAATCTGAATAATCTCAGTATTTGAGTTGTAAGTCTTATTCTGATATATGATTTTGGTTATTAATGGAGAAGCTTTGTTAATATTAATCATTCTTGCTAGTATTTTTGATGGAACTTGTGTCCATTCAGAATCCCTAGCCACCATTTTAATTTCCTCGAATGATACTTGCTTTGTATAAAGTAAGTAAAGTTCTTTCTGAAGATCATTTTTTTACAGTAGAGCTGTAATTTCTATGAAGTTTCTGTTCAAAATCACTAATTTTTCCCTTCAATGTTACTTCCTTTGATCTACAGATTTTTTTTTTATAATAAGTTGCTTTATTGATAAGTATACCCTTAATTTGGGTCTTAGCAGCAGCCCATTGTATATCAAAAGGCGTATGAGAGTTATGAGGCATGTTTATAAGCTCATCAAGTACCTCTAACTACCTTCACAATATCATCTTTCTGGAGTAGTGAAGGATTAAGAGCTCAGTTATAACCTTTCACAATGGTACTTGTTGTACTGGACCAATTAACGGTAAGTGTAATTCTAGAATGGTCCAAAAAAAAAAAACATGGTTTGATATAGGAAGTTAATTATAGATCTCAAAAATACTTCTGAGATTAAGAAGTCCAACCACGCCCAAGTTTTATAGAAATGTGTGTAAAAAGTAAATTTCTCCGATATTTCATTTCTCTTCTGAAAGTTGACAGGATCAAATAAATTAAAATCTATTTTTAAGTCAGAAATTACTGTTGAACGATGTGTATTATATGATTTACTTCTACTAATCCTGTCATACATAGATCACCAACTGCATTCTGATCTCCCCCAAAAATATAATAGTTAGGAAGTTGGCTTACAACTTTATAAACTGACATTCTAAACTCATGCTGTTTAGTACAGGGTACATATAGGTTCAGTAGTAGTACAGTTTTATCAAATGTGTTCTTTAAGACTATGTAACACCATCTCCCTTCCTCATCTGAGTTACACTGTAATATATTAACCTTTAAATATTTTTTGAGAATAATTGCAACCCCAGTGCTGTTTTATTTAGTACCTAATTCAACTATAGTCCCTAGCCATTTTTTACCCAGTGTTTGAGTCCACTGATCCATCATGTGAGTCTCTTGAACAAAAAATATTTCAGCCTTTGATTTAAATGCTAAGTGAAAAAATAAGCTTCTTCTCTGTTTCATTTATATACCTTTCACATTCCAGGAATCAACTGTCCACATTAACACTCCCATTAAAATTGTACCAATGGATGGTGAAATAGTGTTTTAAGAGACCATAAGAATCATTCTTATCACACAGGTTTAAATACAAG
This sequence comes from Protopterus annectens, assembly GCF_019279795.1. NCBI lineage: Eukaryota > Metazoa > Chordata > Ceratodontiformes > Protopteridae > Protopterus > Protopterus annectens. Next base: position 554,124,662 of record NC_056726.1, on the reverse strand, counting down.
AAAAATGACACATTGCACTCTGCTCTTCCTGCTATGAACCTATGCCCTACCACACTCCAAAAAAGCCAGGAAGAGAATAAACTAACAGTGTATAAAGACCCATATAAGTAAAACACATATTTTTGCATCCATGTGTGTTTTTCATTCTCCAACCTATTTACCCTGAAATTTAATATAAAAAACATTTTTAAGTAGATTGAAAATAGCATGGCTACCCCAAAAACTCTGTGAAAACAAGTCACATAATCCCTTTATGAAGTGTTAACTTGTAGTATATAGAAAAAAAAGCAGGAATATCTATTGAACAAGTATTTAAATTCAAACAGGTTCATTATAAACAAATATACATCATTTTAGTAGCACAGATAACATTTAACCTGCTGGTTTATTTTTCTTTATCTGAATGATAAAATCAGTAGCATTATGTTATATATGATAAAGACATATGCAATGTGAAAGCAAGGATCAGCTTTGTTTTCATTCTCATAAAAAAGAGCTCCAAGACATGGGAATACTTTGCAGGTACTACAATATGATAAAATGGCAGAAAATGTATTACATAAATTCTGACGGGTATATATAGGACCCAAGAGACCTCCTGACCATTAATAATGATTTTGTCAGCACAGACAAAACTCCTATACAAAGCACATAAGCAATTATACCAATAATTTGTCACAAAGGTACAATTATTTAGTTGGCAAATTTTGGAAATCAGTATGTCCACTGATATTCAGTATATGGTCATCAGATAATGTTGATAACAGACTGATTTTCTTTAAGACCAACTTAATGCTAACATTCACATAGAAAGAAAAATATCTCCAATACATTAGAGCACTTTCACAGGGACTCCCCTATAAATGATAGAAAAATGTACATTGTAGAAACACTGCTATATATAAATGCAGCCCTGGCGAGCAACACAGTCAGTTAAAGTGTAAAACCAGCACAGATAATATTGAAATACAAAACACATTACATATAATATTTTATCCCAAACTTACAACAGTTTGGTTTCATTGATATTCAGTGTGTGGACATTGAATAATGCTATTAACAGGGAGACGTCATTCAAGACCAACTTGATGCTTACTTTCACATAGAGAAAATGGCTCTGGTACATGACAGCACTTTCACAGGGACTCTCTTATGAAAAATGGAAAAAAGCACACAGTAAAAAACACTGTCATACATACACAGAACCATGGTGACCGCACTGCCAGTTACAATGCACAATCAGTGCAGATAACATCATAATACAAAACACATTACATATACATTACTTTGTCCCAAACTTACAGTTCTTTGGTAAATGCAGTTTGGTTTCCACCATTACCAGTATATCCATTAGTATTTACATGTGGTCTTCTTATAATGGTTCACCAGTCAAGCTTCATTCAGTTATTTTGTTGAAAGCATTTAAGGCTTGTTTTGCATCTTTAAGTGACTCCACAGAGTATTTATTTCTCTTCTCATGGAATACCAAAGTAGAGGAGCATCTCATCTGAAACTTGATCCACCTCACAATCAAAAATGCACAAAATGCTGACAGTCTTTGTCAATCCTGCTTGATTTGGTATCCTGAGTGAAAGTAATTTTGTTCCCATTCTATGTTAGTGACTTTTTCAATTTGGCAGCCAATAAGATTTTAAAGGCATCTTGGTAATTTAAGACACTCATGTATACCTGTCTTGGTTTATCTTGTGACCGTGATGTTCATAGTGCATGATGTGCTCTCTCAACAATCTGGCTGGATTTGGCCTGGTTTTCTATGAGGCAGCCAATAATTTGTTGTAAACCTTTGGTTAGTTTTGGCTGTTCTTATTTTTTTGTTATTCCTTGTACCAAAATGTTGTTTCTTCTGTTTGTTGCATCTAGGTCTAGGAGTTTTTTATTTTAGTTTTAGATTGTGATGTTTCTAATATCTGACTGATTTTTATTTTGTTTTCTAATGTTTTACCATCTGTTTTTTTTTCTAATCTGTCTGCTATATGGTTCACTGTGTTACCAGAAGTTTGCAATTGGTCTTATAGTTGCTGAATCACTGATTGTTCTGGTTGTAACCATTTTAATGTCCTCCAAGTCCAGGAAATGTTCTGCTTTTGATTTACTTATGCCCATTTGGCCTTCTGGTTGTCTGATAGTTCTCAGTCATTTGGGAATAATTTCTTTTTCTGGAGTGCATCCAGCTGAGAATTTGTTCTCCTGTGTTTTTGAGTACCAGGCAGAGTGGACAAAGGAGTTCCTGTTTACAAAGTCCAGGAATATCTGGGCCTGTAAGTCTGGAGTCAGGTAAGTATCCCAGCTCATAGTGGGGTAGTTGAAGTCACCCATGAATATGGTACTGGGTTGAATGGTAATGGCCTACAGTAGTCCAAGTACAAGTTATGGGTGTCTTGTCATAGAGGGTGACCTATTGCTTATAAGGATATGATATGGGACTTTGCCTGTGGAAATCTGGACATGGAGATGGTTAAGTGTGTCATCCTCGACCCGAGAAGGAGTAACAGATCAACGTTAATTCACCAAACAGAATTTATTCAGGAATCTCCAAAAATTATTAAAACAAATACATGTGGTTAAGCGCTTTCATCTGCTTTCATCAGATTTCATCAAAACCCTGATTCATTAACCTGTCACAGTTTATATAACCATTTTTATAAACCAGTTAGTATATTATATTATATTTTTCAAGTGTAGTGTAGTGTTATGATTTTGGAAATTTGGTCCTAGTGTAATGTTATATATTTTTATATATATTTTTTATATATGTTTTAACACATTTTTATACAGTATTATTAAGCATTTGTTATTGTAGGCACAACAAGTAGAGTATATTATGGAATAGTTTTAATATATGCTCAACAAGCCCTTATAATGATAAGGGAAATGAGTGAATGCTTGCATATTTAAGCAAACTTTAAATAACATTAAGTGTATATATATTTTTTATAAAGTGACATATATTTGTAAAGTGATTCTTAAGGTAGTGCATTTAAATAATTATTTACGCTCAATCAATTAAGTTTTTGAAAAAGGGCGCCAAAATGGTTATATAAACTGTGACAGGTTAATGAATCAGGGTTTTGATGAAATCTGATGAAAGCAGATGAAAGCGCTTAACCACATGTATTTGTTTTAATAATTTTTGGAGATTCCTGAATAAATTCTGTTTGGTGAATTAACGTTGATCTGTTAGTCCTTCTCGGGTCAAGGGAGACTATACCAGCCGGTGGTGAACATTTGGGTGTGCATTTCTTGTGTTTTGGACTTATAAGTGTGTCATCCTGTCTGACCGGTCTTGAGGTGAGTTTGTTGTTGATATAGATTTAGACATATTCACATTTGGTCCCAGCCTGTGCAATAGCTGGCTTGAATGTGTGGAAGAGGCATTGTACATTACGGGCATGCTCTCCATGGCTATACATTATATCTCAGTAACTGCACAGATGTCCACATTCTCCATGGTGAGGACAGACTGGTGGGGAGTAGAGTTTCTTGTGTTTAGATTCATGGCATTAAGCAGTAACACATTTAGATTTCCTTCTTATGTTGGAAGGTCTGTAAGTCTGGCATTGCCTAAAAGAGGCACTATGGCACAGGACAATGTTTTAGCCAATAATCGAAAGTCTAGAGGGGACAGGTGCAGACCATCCTTGAAAAAGCAACATGGTCTGTTGACCATATCCTTCCATGCTGACAAACAGCTAACTACAAAATGACAGGCTCACACATGCTCAGTATTTATACTCTATTGCAAGCCCTTGGATAGCTTCGTAAAGGTATATACCCTCTCATTGATCTACATCCTCCCTCTTAAAAAGATTGCCCTTTTATACAAAACAATGTTAGAGCTAAGCATACATTACTAAGTACATTGGAAACAAAACACAGTGTTCATGTCCAAGTTGCTTCATATCTATTACAAGGTTTAGAGATTTGACCATATCTTATAACATAACAGGAACAAATTCATCAACAAGGGCAGTTTGTGGTGCACAACTCGTATCAGGAACTTCTGGATTCTTTACAGAAACAGGAATGTCCACTGGAACTTCCTCTGGAATTGGAACACCAAATAACTCAGTCTGAGATAAAGAGTCTCTCACAGGCTATGTGCTGTGGTAAAGGCTCTGACACTGGTAGTAAATGCTTCCAATTCTGCCAAAAGATTGCTCCTTCTGATTCCACAATGTATGATCTCGGCTCTGGACCAATATTCTTCATGACACCAATCCGATCATAACCTTGGGATGCCTGCATCCATACCACTTGTCCCTCTTGTAATGGATTGAGCAGTTTGCTGGTCTTATCATAGTAGGATGTTTGGGTTAAGTGCTTCTTCACCAGATTGGTTTTCATTAACCTATTGCAAATGGCATATGGAACCAACAATTGACTACTGATTGGTAATGTGGTTCTGGTTTGTCTCGACAGAAGTCTCTGAGCAGGTGAACCAAGATTTTTATCATGAGGAACATTTCTGAGATTCAGGAAAACATCACTATTGTCTCGTTTTGACTTCTCTAGCAACTGTTTTGCACTTTGAACTGCTCATTCTGCCAAACCATTTGACTGCAGGTACTCTGGACTACTTGTCACATGAGTAAAGTCCCATTCTTCAGCAAATCTTTTGAACTGTTGGATTTTGAACTGTGTGCCATTGTCAGACATAACTTTGTGTGGACTGCCATGAACAGCAAAATGATGCTTCAACTTAGTAATGACAATACTGGATGCTAGGTTGGGAAGTAAGTCATTTTTGAACCAGTTGGAGTAAGAGTCTGCTAACATCAATAATGTTGACCATTCCACTCGAAGATATCAGTGGCTACTGTCGACCAAGGTAGTTACAGAATCTGGTTAAGCTGAAGTGGTTCTTTCTGTTGATGAGGCTTTGTACTATTACATACTGAACAAAAAGAAAGTGCTCTCTCAATGTCTTGTGACATAGAAGTCCAAAATACTAGCCCTCTTGCCTTTATTTTGGTAGATTTGGTTCCTAGGTGACCACGATGCAAGATAGTAATGTACTCTGGTTGCAAGGACTTTGGAATAATTATTTCCAGACCTTTCATAATGACACCTTTGTCATACAAAATCTCATCTCTGTATGGAAAATAAGGTCGTACTTCTAGAGGTAAACTATACTGCTATGATGGCCATCCTTGACTGATAAAGTGGTTGAGCCTCTGTAAAACTGGATCTGTGGCTGTGTGATCTCTTAACTCATCAAGATGTGTGGAAGAAATATTTCTCACTTCCATGACTTCAAAATCATCAGTTGATTGGGAACCTTGATTGACAGTCTGTTCAGTGGTATTTCTGGGTGATCTGGATAACATATCAGCAAGATAAAGAAGTTTGCCTTTATTGTAGACAAGATTGAAATTATACTTTTGCAATCTCAGCATCAAGCTTTGCAGTCAGACTGGAGCTGAATGCATTGGCTTTCTCAAGATAGTGACTAATGGTTGGAGGTCTGTTTCGATCTGGATAGGTCTACCATAAACATAATCATGGAACTTTGAATATCAAACACAACTGCCAAAAGCTCTTTCTCAATCTGGGCATATTGCATCTCTGTTTGGGTAAGAGTTCTCAATGAGTAGGAAACAGGTTGATCCTCTTGTAGAATGACTGCACCAAGACCAAATTTTGAACCATCACAGGAAAGTATATCTGGTTTGTGAGCATCATAGTATCTGAGAGTTGGCAGAATAGCAATTCTCTGTTTTGGGACATCAAATGCTTTTTGGTGTTGCACTAACCAAGACCAGGATACATCTTTATGTGTCAGCTCTGAGTGGTGCTGACAGTTGACCCAAGTCTGGAATGAACTTGTCTAGGTAGTTGATCACACCAAAAAAACGCAGCAGGGCTTGAACATTGTCTGCAGCTGGAATCTTTAGAATGGCTGTTTGCTTTGAAGGGTCTGGTCATAAGCCTGTACTCGTAAATAAATGACCAACATAAGGAACTTCTTGTAGCCTGAATTTGCACATGTGTGGGTTGAGCTTAAGATTCACTTGATATGCCCTTTCTAGAACTTTTCCGAGGTTTCTGTCATGTTCAGCTTCATCACGACCTCCAATGATACCAGAAAAAATTTGCTCCATTGCAAGTTGAAAAAATTCACTTGCAGAATTTATCCCAAATGCCATTTTCAAAAATCTATACCTACGAAATGGATTACTGAAAGTAGTGAGCAATGATGATTTTTTTGTCAAGCTGAATTTGCCAAAGTGAACTCTTTGCATCTAAGACAGAAAAAATAGTGGCATTTGGCATCAAGGCTGCAACTTCCTCAACTGTGCGTATTGGATAATGAAGACTTTTTAGTGCTTTGTTCAAATCTTGTGGATCAATACATATTCTGATGTCATCTGAGCTTTTCTTATGAGCTACCACCATGGAACATACTCATTCAGTTGGAGTTTCCATTACACAAATTACACCCTGTCACACTATTTTATCTAACTCAGCTTTGACTCTGTCCTGCATAGCTATTGGAACTTTACGTGCTGGCCTGATAATTGGACTGGCCTCTGGATCTAACTACAGTGCCTTTTTTAGGCAAAGTTCAAAGGACAAAACCACCACTGTAGCAGGTACAAACATGCAAAATCTGAAGCTAATGCTACTCAATTCTAGAAGTCTAAACCTCAAAATGCACTCTCTCGAGGCACTCCTAAAAATGTAGAACATCGATATCTGTGCAGTAACTGAGACCTGGTTCAAGGCTCCAGAGAGCACCCCTGCAATACCAGGCTACAACTCTTACCACACTTTTCGGCCACCAAACCAGGATCGAAACACTAAAGGTGGAGGAGTGTCCACATTCACCAAGGATATTCACACCACCAGGCTAGTTGCCCAAAACAATGCATCTGAAATTCTCCAGGTGCAACTAACACTAGGTAAGACTGCAATCCAAACTGTAGCTTGCTACAGATCCCCCACCATGCCCCAAGGTTCTTACTACATCTTTCTAAATATACTGGAAAATATTAAGATACAACCAAACACCCTAACACTGGGTGACTTCAACTACCCTGCCATTAACTGGGAAAACTACTCGTGGACCAACACCGTGGCCCAACGGTTCTTGGAATTCATAAATTCTAATGCCCTGGATCAACTAATCCATTGTCCCACCAGGGGCTCCAATATCCTAGACCTGGTCATTACCAGCATGGGAAATCGATGCTCCACAACTATGGTCATCCCCCTCATTGGTCAGGTCAGACCATAAGCTAATCACTCTTAACATCCACATCCCACCCCCACCCCCCAGTAAGGAAACCTCCATAAAAAACTTCTCCAAAGCCAACTTCATGCTACTCAAGTCAGAAGTGACAAACTTCATGACACCCATGCAGACAGGAACTGAAAGTTCAACTGCTGAGTCCTACACTAAGGCACTGCATGACCACATCCACTCATGCATGAATTGTGCCATCCCAAATAGAGCCACGATGCTCTCCTCCAAAAAATGAAGCCAATCCGGTGGGCCCCTGCCACAAACAAACTTTGCAACAAAAGGAAGAAACTGTTGCAGAAAAGAGGAAAATCCCAGGATGCAAAAAAACTCCCTTACCAGCAAGGGCGCCCGCAGGCAGGTGCAAGGGGGTGCACTTGCACCCCCCTGGAATCGGCTGGGAGAAATTAATTGTATTTTACTTAGAAAAAAAAAAAGTTTTTTTTTTTTTTTTTAAAGAAAGGGCATTCCTGTTTAAGAACGCCCTTTGCATCCCGTTTTAAGCGCCGGCAGAGATGTCGGGACTCAGGAGGCATGGATGCGCACTGTATTGATTTCAGGGGTAGCTTTTTTTAAAAAAAAAAAAGTACATATTTTTTCTTTTTTAAACAGCGTTGGCTCCTTTAAGGAGCATACCAGCCAGTCGGAATTGAGCTTACGTCATGTCCGGCTGGCTGCTAGCGGGAAATGTGCAGTAGTGACTAGTGAGAGTGATTGGAAGACAATCGTAAATGGATTATCGATGTGAGCGGGAAATGTGAAGTTGCAGTGAGTGGAAGGCAATCGCGAATGGATAATCATTGTGGTGATCGCGAAGATTATCAGGTAAGAGGGTGTGGTTGTTGTCATAAAATTATGCATTTCTTAGTGCAGAAATCTTACTATTAAGTGATGTACTGCTTTGTAAAGAAATGCTACGATCAAATCATGCAACTCTTAGTACAAAAACTTTAGCATGAAATCATACAACTGTTAGTGCAAAAATATGTCCATGGAAGATATAAGATAGGCAAAGGCACTGGTGTTTCTTTGTTCATTGGTGAAGGAGTAACAATGAAGGAAATGGCAGAATTAACTGATTAGATTGCTAGATGAATTACTAGGCCAAGAGGCAGACATAATATAGAGATAAATAAACATAACAATAAACTTGTAGAGCATATAAAATACCTTAAGGGAGAGAAATGGAAGCACATTAAAAAAAACATAAAAGGGCAGCAGTATTCTTAAGACTTAAGAAATCACAAACTGCTTAGAGAATCAAGAACTAAAGGAACTGGAAACGAAACCTGGAAAATCCCTATGAGAGCAATGGGAGTGAATGCAAAGAGCAGTTAAAACTGGTTTGTTTTGAGAATAAGGCAAACACACAAAAGCAGGTAGCCCAAAAACTTAGACAGCAGGAGATTGAAAGAAGTATAGTACAGCTAAAATACTTAAAAAATGGGGCAGTATGCAGAGACCCAAAGGCAATAGCCCAAATACTTGTGGAATTTTATAAAGATCAGTACACAGCCCAGAATAAAGCAAGTATCTGGAGGGCAAGTGTAGACAGGTTCTTAAACAAATCAGAACTTTTAAGGATAAGTCAAGTGGAGGAAAACCAAGTGCAAACACCCATAGCCATGGAGATCAACAAAAAGTTAAGGATCAAGACAACAGATAAGTTGCTGAAATTGGACAGAATTCTATTGGAAGTATGGAAGGAATTTAAAGACAAGATTATGGCAATTTGGCTCAAAATATTTAACATTATTTTAGTGGAGAAAAATTCCAGAGTCTTTGAAAAAGGTAGTAATCATGGTACTATACAAAGAAGGAAGGAAAATACTCTACCACTCTTGTATGAGTTTTAAAAAGTGATTGTAAAATTTTGGAGCTATATTTGCTAGAGGAGCATCAGAGACTCTTCCTAAGTTAATAAACCTAGATCAATGCAGCTTCATCCAGGACTGGCAGACATTCAACAATATAATAAAGACCAACTTGATATACCAGGAGGCAGAAAGAATGGGCCAGCCTTTGGTGTTAATACATTTAGATGCAGAAAAGGCATTCAACTGGGTGCAGTGGGATTACTTATGGGAGATACTTCCCCAATGAACTATTAGTTTTGCTACATTAAATTTTCATAGAGCTACTAACAATGTTCAAGATAAATGGAAATAAGGCCTTGCTTCATTTAATTCTGTTGGTTGCCCAAAATAATTACTAGAAAATGGAAGTCAAACTCTAAGTCAACTGTATCTGATGTACTGAATATTATAAAAACGATAAAAGGACTGAAAGAGAGATCTTTAGATAAGGGAAGGAGGAAATTACTTAGAAAAAATGGAAATCATGGGAACAGTACATGCAGGATAATGTTCAGGAGGAGAAGGAATGAGGTTTAAGGGAAGGCAGGATTTTCAGCAATCTGTGCAATGTTGGACTGATGGTAGTTACAAAGAATGAAAATATATGTGATGTGTAATATATGTAAATGGAAAAATATGATAATATATTTTTCTTTTCTGTTAATGTATGTTTGCCTGTGTCTTAAAGATCAAGTGCAATTGGAGAACCTGCCTTGTTGCTAACATTCTGGTGCCTTATATGACTTACTGTGCTGCTTCAACTGCCTCATGGGATGTTTTGGTGACAAAATGAGCTTGTAAAAGTAAGAAAAAAAACACTTTAAATTAACTGCATTGGCACAGTGCTGCCCCAAGCAATCGACTGTGTGCTAAGTGTGTGTGTGTGTGTGTGTGTGTCTGTGTGTGTGTGTGCGTCTTTATATGTCTTATGTATACACAAGTTCTTTTCTTTTTTGTTTTATTTGATTGTAAGTAATGTCTGTATTTATTTATTAAGCTGCTTATTTATTTATGTTTCTTTCTTTGATCTACCAACAGCCATGTTGGCCTGAATGTATTAAGCTTTGCATTAATGACAGCAGTTTTATAGGATGAATGATGAGATATTTAATATATGAATTTGTCGCACACATTAACTATAAATTACGCGATCATGTATTTACTGTAAAAGCCTATGGCAGTACTATGACCACAAGCTTCTGTAATTTCTACTACTCCTGTGATAAAAGTTTGAAAAAATAATTAATTAATTATTACTAGTAAAGAAAATATGTGGATTTATAGGATCAAATCTATGATGCAGGGACAAAACTCTGCTACTGTATACATTAACCCTTACCCTGCTTTAGATTCCATCTGGCAGGACAGGAATCTCTAGACAGCTCAAGACCAGCTGGCACAAACTACCAACTGATGAATGTCTTTAAGCTAACATCCTGATAATCTGAGAGCATTTTCATTACTTACCTAGAGAATGGCAAATACTTAACACAAAAACTGGCAGGCACAAGCCTTGCTCAACCTAAACAGCAAGTAACAGTTGTCTGTTAATGCTAATTACATTTCTTTCACCTTATTATTTTATTACAATGAACCAGAATGTGGCTACAAAAAGTGACAGAATGCGGAGAAGTAAATAATGGGAGAGAGTAAAGCCTGAAGTAGGGGCAGATCCAAGCAACACTAACACCATCATTGATCATTGATATTTGAAAAATGGATTGTGCCCTGCATGCAAATTTTGAAGAGTATGAAATCTGAACTTTTTAAAAAGCACACCAATAAAAAAATACCAATAAATGTATTCTAACACAGACATATAAAATTCCTACACATGTATTTATTTGTGGGATCAAATTTCATAACAAAATTGTCTTGTTTTATTAAGCTAGGAATGTAGGAAGATATAAACTTCATTGTTCTGAAATAGCAATTAATCACCATATCATTCTATATACCTAACAAATAGTAATAGTCAATTAATTAATTAAATGACTAATGTATGGTTTAATATACATTGGGATAGAAATAATTAAGTTCTGCAAATCTACAGATGATTTAATACCAAGCAGCTGGAATGCCAGTATCAGCAGTAAATATAAACTCCTAAATCAACTTTAATGATACTTTTTTACTGAAACATAAAATAGTGCAATATATTGCATCTGAGCTGTAGTTATATAATAGCTATTGACTAAAAAAGTATTTTTGCAGCTGACGACAGTCTGCAAAACTTTCTGCAAAATATTAATGCCCCTAGTTCAGACATCTTTCCTTGAACAGATATTGGAATAATCATCTACACTATCTATAACTGTTTTGTGGACTTACAGAATGGGTGAGACCATATGCCCTACCTCTCAAAACTCCAGCGTTTTGCCTCATAATTATGGTCTGTTCCTCATAAAATATGTGATTTTTCTGGATTTTTGTGGTGAAGCGGTGAGGAATTAATTAATCAAATATTGACAGATATTTGAGTTTCAGATTTAATATCCTTCAGAAAATGCATAGTAACACAAAACGTTTTATTCTAGCAACTTTCTAAGTTTATAAGAACAATATGTAAAATGTGTCCCTATTTGGGGGGGGGGGGGTTGTCCCCCTTATTTTTGGCTTTGTCCAGATTTTTTGTGATAAGAGGTTGAAAGCTATGCCATGTACCCAGGAATGTTTTGTGAGAAATGCTGCAGCAGTATGGGGTCCCAGGGTTATTGCTTCATGCCATTTGGTCACTGTGTTTGAGTACTGTCAGATGTATCCACATTCTCAGTGTCACAATGTTGTGTTTGAAATCTGCTGGAGTCAGTAAGACTGTAAATAATAATACTGTCAATAAGAGTGTAAATGATCAGGTCTGTGTGCTTCTCTGTTCTGCATAATACACCAGACTGCAGTTTGAAATAAATGTACCAGGCATGTGTTTTACCATCCAAACAGCTCTTGGTAACATTAAACGCTGGCAAACATTAGTCATTAAATGTGACTTTGTGTAATAATTACATATATGTAATAAACTACAAACGTAGCATCTTAAATATGGTGTGTGATTTCTTGATTGCGGTCATAGTTTCACTTTACTATTGCTATCAAGGACAATTTAACTTTTTGTGGAAATGTGTGACCAAGAAACTGACATTAACTTTGTAGTCACATACAACAGTTGTTACTATACCGTCTCTTATAGTTTAGAAAACTCCAGAGAGATAAGAGAGCTGAGAGAGTGTGCAGCATTTAAATACGTTTCCGTTATTGGGGTCCGGGCAACAGTTCTAATGAGCTTGCAGTGATCGCTGCCGATTTTCTGTCTGTTAATAATTTGCTATGCTTGTACCTCGTGGTTATTTAATACACTGACTGTCTGACCATCTGTGAGCTAGCCTTCCTAAAAATTCATCCCCAACGATCCTAAACACTACTTACGCGGCCCTATAATCAGTTTAGTTGTGAGGTTAATTTTATAAAAGACTAAACTGCGGCCTGAGCAATTCTATAGTGCTGAATACATAGTTGCCTCTTCTCATCCTATGACTGCTTTACTTTTGCTTTAAGATGCTGCACTGCTTGGTATGCCATATGTGGTTTATTACTAACTCCTGTGATTGTTTTCTTCTTATGTAAGTATTGGTAACTCCTGTAATAAACAAGTTAAATGCATGACGTGTTATTGCTCTATATTGTTTCTTCCCAAGAAATTCTGTAGCTCATGCTGTTTTCATAATATTTTAGCCAAGTAATGTTCTCAACTATTTTCAATTATCTCCAGTGATTCCATTATTCTGTTTTGCTCTCAGCACTTCAGGTTTGGCACAAATTGTGGTAGTTAAGAAGCTGAGTCGCACTGTGAGGAAAGTACATAGGTAATATTATTCAGATCTTTAATTAGACCTATTTGTAGTTATTGATCTACTACTTATTTTTCTTTGGTAGGGTAATTTTTCCACTGGTACTAAGTGACTTTTTTATTTTAAAAACAGTCTGGGTTTGAATAACTGCACAAATATATATTTGTCCTGTGTGTCATCAGGAAGGTACTTTGTCAGAAGCAGGTGCAGATTCTAACAGTGTTCTAAGTTCATGACAACAATATTTATAATCTGTTCTTATTTATTTTAGGCTTTGTCCAGATTTCTTGCACTAAGAGGATGAGGTGTGTGTGAGAGAGAGAGTGAAATGCCCTAGTTAGAGTTAGCAGGTGGAATTTATTTTCAAGTGCATTTTCAAGGAATTGTGAGCTTCAAGGGAAGAGAAATTTACTGCTGCTCATGCTAAGCCTGCTTAAAATGTGCAACTGTTTTGTTTAGCAAATGGTATCACTATTGTGGTATAGAATTTTTAAAGCAGCACAGCAGGTAGCATACTTGCATCTTGATACAGAGGGCTGTAGGTTCTACTCCCACAACATGTAGATTTGTATTTTAAGGAGGTGGAGTGCTACAGTCCTGAGTATGTCCTCCTTTGGATGAGATGCCTAATAACTATGAACTTGTTTTTCAGCTTGCCACCCATTCCCTATTGCAATATACTAGCTTACCATTTTTAATATAACATAGGTAATATATTCTTCAAGGGCAGCAGGCATTGAGTTTGTAGATTAAACACTGAAATATAAAGTTGTTTTCTAGCAACAACGTCTTCACTGGTTTCAGATCTCTTTAATGTGGAATTATTCAGATGACTTTTACTTCTGCAAAGATTCTGCATATTAATTGATATTGGTGGATTGTATGACAGAAGTTTGAGTAGAGTGGCCCTTTATGGTTGAAATGTTCTGAATTGGGCAGGTTGTCATTATTGGTTCATATGATTTATTTCATTGTTTAAAGGAAAAATGTTCAGAACTATAAATTTCAAAACACGCTCTAACAAGTGGTGCTGTATTATACAAGGGATATAATTCAATTATTATATAGTATAATTAATACAGTCAGGAAGGTGAATCAAATAACTTTTCCATGGTTCTAAAAATGTGTGCAAGGAGCCTATGATTTGAAAACAGCCCAAAGGTAAACTTACCCTGCCACTGGCCAGATGCATTTTCTTTAAATGCGGGTTTCAATGTTGGTTCAGTGAATGTGGGTTTCAAAGGTAGAGAAGTTTTAATGCTAAGTCTGTTTTCATTGTAAGACTATTGCTTTGTTTAGGTTTAGTAAATGTCTATCAGTGCTTGTGCTATAAAATTTGAAATAAAAGTTGTAAATGAAATCCAAATATCTGTAATCATTGTAGAAGTAAAGCATAAAACAGTATGCACACTGAGAGATTTGAATAGTGTCTATGACAAATGGGGAGAAATAGCCAAGTAATGGGACACTGGAATGGCTGCGTGGGTGGGGGGTGGGGCTGAGTGGGCGGGAACAGCAGGGGGTGGGGCTGCATGGGCGGGGCTTGGGTTTGCACCCCCCTGCAAAAAATCCTGCGGGCTCCCTTGCTTACCAGCCTCAGTAAGAAGCTGAGATCCCTCATAAAATCCTCCAAAGCTAGTTCCGAAAATAAAATTGCCAAAGATTCCAGAGACGACCACAAGGCATTCTATAACTATGTCAAGAATCTAAATGGCAATGCTCTGATCTGCTCTGAGCTACAAAAGAATGGCATTAAATATACTGATCCCAAGGATATTGCCAATATCCTGGCAGATCGATTCAGTGCCAAATTCACCCCCTCTCACCCCCTAAATGGCCCATCTCAATACCAGAAGATTGCCAAATTCCGGTAATAATGGCCACACAGGTAAAAAAACTCACTCCCCAAAGCTAAGAATACAGCGTCCATGGGACCAGATGACATCCCGGGCTGTGTACTACATGAACTACAAAATGAACTGGCACCTCAGCTAAGTGTCATGTTTAATCATAGCCTCACCTCAGGCTTTGTGCCCACTGAGTGGCACACAGCTACAGTTATCCCACTCCAGAAGGGGGGGATCCACCTTGGATCCCGGGAACTACTGGGGATGTAGAGCAGTGCAGCATGGGATACCATATTAGCCCAGCCAATAGAAAGACTTCAAGCTAGAAAAGGTTTGGCCGAGTCAGAGCCGACATTCAGCTCCGAACCCACGGGTAAGAATGTAGGCGAGATTGGACTACATAACATAATTTGTATCCCTGGGACACTATGTTGAGAACCCAGTGGTAATTGGTAATGGTGACCCAGGTGTTTGCATGAAAGGAGAGTTTTCCTCCTAGGGGTAAGTGGAGGTGGGCAGAGGAAGGGGGTGGGGAAGGAGAGTCATTGCAAGTTCTTACAATAAGGGGGGGCTTAGAACTCCCTGGTTTTGAAGTGGAGGTAGTCCACTGCTTAGATCTCTGTATTCCCTGTGGCTTCTGTCTGTGGGGTCTGGTTCCCCGGGGTCTGGGCTGAACTGACCTGGCAGGAGAAGGAAAGGACCAGTGCGTGGAGGGACAATGCCTGCTGAACCTGGGTGGCTGGACCTGTAAGAAATCCTTAACTGTCTGCATAGATTTTTTTTTCCTTCCATCTTTTTTAAGACCTCTTCTGCCTTAGTGCCAAATAAGTTGTCTTTGTGCAAGGGGGAATCCAACAATTTAGACATAACATGGTCTGGCAAGGGCTGTTCCTTAAGCCATGCACGCCTTCTAAGGAGAGAACCAGTGACTGCTGCCCTGCAAGAAGCTTCTAGGGCATCAAAACTACAGTGCAAGGTGTGTTTAGTTACTTGACTTGCAGAATGCATTAACTCTTGTAACTCTTTAGATTCTGCACAAACAGGAAAGGAAGACATTGTTTGTTTGAGGAGTTCCAGGGTATGTTGCTGAAATGTTTAGCATATGGAACTGACAATTTAGTGCTCTGATAGCAAAAGTAGCTGAGGTGTATACTTTTTTACTCCATCTGTCTAGTGCTTGTGAATCCTTATCTGGGGGGGGTGGGATTCTTAGCAGAGGTTGCTTTAATTCCTTTAGGCCCTTGAGAAATTACCTCAGGGTCAGCAGTAGGATTTTTAAAAAGAAATTTGTGTGTGTCAGGGACTCTGTAATACCTGTCTGGTTTCCTGGGTGGAGGAGGGAGGGTGTCAGGAGTCAAGCTGGATTCCAGGAAAACATCCTCCACAACATCCAGGACTCGGGGGATGGCCAGGGGTCTGTGCTGTGGAAGATCTAAGAATTCCCTGAGTCTCTTTTTAGACTGAGGGTAGTCCTGAATTTCCCATTAGAAAAGCTCCCATAAAGTGTGAAGGGTTTCCCTAAAGGAAAAATCCTCTGGGGGAGAGGCTGAAGGAATGGAATCCTCTGCATCAGAATCCTCATAAGCAGAGAGGGGTTGCGTGTCTTCATACTCAGATGCATCAGAGTCATCGGACTCCTGTTCAGACAAAACTACAGAGGACAGACCTCTTTTTCTTTTGGAAGAGGTAGCTTGGCTTCCCCTGATCAGTATGAAGGTCTTCTGCTATTTTAAGCATTTGAGACTAGGGCAAGGAAGCAGGCTCCTGAGATTGGGTTGTTGGTTTCTTGGGTGTGTATTGTAACCAATGCAGTAGTTTTCGAAAGAATGGTAATTGCGAAAGTCGTCAGTTTGTGTCGAGAATCGATAGTGTGAAGGACTTCCTTGGAAGTCAGTGCCTGCTCAGTGGCTCCAGACCCATCCAAGGTAGAGACAACCGCAGGATCCTTAGTCGAAGAAGAGTTTTGTGGCACACCGGACTCCAAAAGGGTCTCAGTAGCAGCCTGCGAATCCACAGAAGCGGGCATCAGGGGCTGCAAAAGCACCTCACTGAGGACCGCAGAACTGATGACTAGCTTAACAGGAGCGTCGTCGGTAGGTTTGGAGCTGTGCAGTCTGTCTCTGTCTTTATCTTTATGTTTTTTTGGAAGATCTGCATTCGGATGGCTTATCGAAGCCATATCGGAATTCTAGGACTGTAAGCGAAAATATCTAGCTACAATAATGGCCAGACGACATATAGATCTGGTGTTGAACAAAGCACAGAAGTGACAGCGGGGGACGTCGTGGTCTGGGCCTAAACAAGTGATGCAGTAAGAATGAAAGTCTATGTGTGGTATTTGCTTTCCACAGGCAAGACAATTGTTAACTTTTCTAACATCGGTTAGTGCAAGAAAAAAGGATCCCCAATGGGGTACTTAGCTTTAGAAGACTTCAGCTTCAATTCAGAAGATGAAACTCAGGTAGCGGCCGACCAGGACTCATGCAAAGTGCTCCTGCTTTGGGCTCCATGGCAAGAAAGACTGATGTAATGACGTGGGCCGCCTTACTTTATACTACTGATGACCTGATGTCAGTCCTAAAGCGACAGTAACTGACACAGAAATACTAAGCCTCTGGTATTCAGGCTGGCCGAGGGCTACCCTGGCAAGGATAACCCAAATGTGATGACTGCAACAGTGAAACACGAAGAACATCGTTATGGTGAGTATATAACTTCTTCATCTGAAGTTGTTGTCATCACTTGATCTTCAACCTGATGAGAGAGTCCTCAGCTACTAAACACCTGGGAGGCCCTCATGGAAGGATAATGCAGATCCTGAATATGGTGTCCAACTTATAATCTGAAATGAAGGTATGAGATGAAGTCCACGTGGCTGCAGAGCAGATATCATCTAATGAAACTCTGGACCAAAAGGCTGCTGAAGTAGCCATAGATCTGGTGGAATGTGCCTTCACATGATCTGGTGGGGATAAACCCCTATCAGAATACACCAGAATAATACACTGGGAAATCCAATGGGCAATGGTGACTTTTGATATTGGTTTCCCCAAAAAGGGTTTAGAATACGGAATGAAGAGCTGGTCAGACTTGCAAAAGGATTTAGTCTTGTGCATGTACAAATTTAACTGTCTGTACACATCCAACAAGTGCAATTTATATTCTCCCTTGTTTTTGAAAATTTGGGATAAAGACCAGGAGATTAATCACCTGGTTAATATTGGATTCCAAAGCTACCTTAGGGAGAAAAGATGGATTAGTACACAAGGATACCCTACTCTTATGAAAAATCATATAAGGAGGGTTGACCAACAAAGCTTGAAGCTCCGAAACTCTCCTGGCAGAAGTAATAACAACCAAGAAGGCCATCTTCCAGGGCAGAAATTGTAGATCCACAGAGGCTGCAGGCTCAAAAGGGTATGAAACTAGAGCTTGCAGAACTAACGTAAGATCCCACAGCAGTGTTAGGTCCTTCACCGGGGGCCGAAGAAGAAAGGTGCCTTTTAAGAAGGCTTTGCAAAGCTTAGAAGATGCTAAGAAAGCTATATTATCACCTACATGAAAATTAGAAATCCCTGCAAGTTGAACCTTGACTGTAGAAGAACTGGCACCCTTCTGAAAGATTCCTGCCAAAAATTCCAGAACCACAGAAACCGGGGCAGTGAAGGGATCTAGGGCACATTGTGAGGCCCAGATCAAAAAACGCTTCCATTTCTTGGAGTACATCTTTCTGGTGGAAGACTTATGAGCTGTCACCAGGGTCCTTTTGACAGGCAAAGATAAACCGGGAGTCCTGACTATCATGGGAACTGGAGCAGCCAAGCAGTGAGCTTCAGACTGCCCAGGTCTGGATGGGAAATCCTTGAAGGATGAGAAATAAGATCCGGAACTGGATCCGACGTCCATGGTGGAACCACCAGATGAGACCACAGAGAGGGGAACCAGACCTGACAAGGCCAGAATGGGGCAATGAGGATAGCTAAGCTCCCCAGCCTGCGAGCTTTCTGAAGGAAGTTTGGAATCAGGAAAAGAGGAGGATAAGCATACAAAAGAAAGGGGGGCCAAGCATCAATCGGAGCATCTCTGGGGGATTCCCCAGGTGGAGGGTTCAGAGCAAAGAACTCACTGCATTTCGCTTTGGAAGGAGAGGTGAAGAGATCGCAGCAAGGCTGACCCCACTTGAGAAAGATCTGTTTCACTACTGAAGGATTCAGAGACCACTCATAAGGCATCAGAATAGACCTGCTGAGCCTGTCCGCTGTTTGTTGATGTACCAGACCATAGACATATTGTCCGCGTGGATAGCAATCTTCCCTGGGAGAAGATGGGCATGGACAGCTTGCAACACTAGAAGCACTGTCCATGTCCAGGACGTTGATATGCAATCTGGTCTCACAGGGGGACCATGTGTCTTGGACTGTCCTTCCCAAGCAGTGCCCCCCCCACCCTAGCAGGGAAGCATCAGTGGTCACTGTGGCTGATGGGGAAGGTGGAAGAAAAGAGTGACACCAAACAAGATCCAGAGAATGAATCCACCACAGAAGAGTTCCTGCACACCCGAGAGACCCATACAGTATGACACAAAGGGAGATCTAACATGGACCACTGGACCGCAAGGGTCCATTGAAGAACCCGCATGTGAAAATGGGCAAGAGATTGATCATGACCATCATGGACCCCAGCGCTCTTAATACCATTTCCACTGTCGGTGACTGAGCTTAGAGAATGCAAAGGACATGTAGCTTCAGAGACTAAATCCTCTCTGATGTAAGAAAGACTTTGGTTTGATTCATGTCTAATCGAACCCAAATGAAATCTAACACTTGAATTGGGGCCAGTGATGACTTGTTAAGATTGATGGTAATGACCAACCACTGGGTTAACAGTGGAAAGGAATCCCTTGCTTGACTGAGCTGATGCCTGGAAGGGGCAGCAAGGATCCAATCATCCAGGTAGGGGAAGACCTTTATGCCCTGTAGTCTCAGGTGAACCGCTACCACTGCCATCACTTTGGTGAACACACTGGAGGCTGTGGTGAGACCAAAGTGTGTGCTCTGAACTGATAATGACTGACCCCCAGCCAGAAGTGGAGGAATCTCCAAGAGCGCCTGTCCATTTTGATATGGTAGTACGCATCCTGAAGGTCGATCGAGCATATACAATTGTTCTCCTGCAGAAAGGCAGGATATATAGAAAGGTGAACCAGTAACAAAAACACCAAAGTGAGAGACAAATTCACCCAAACACACCACTAATAACTTGTAAAACAGGGTGAAGAGAGTCGCCAGGTGCAGGCTATAATCCAAATGCTTTATTCACAACAAAAACATTAACGCTTCAAATAGCACACATTTTCGTCCACTTAACCAGCAGACTTCATCAGATGAATGGAAACAGTAGTAAATACCGATTGTAAATACCCCACTCAAATGTAAGCAACCAATCACAAGGAAAATGTACGTATTGTGAGCAGGGATAAGATTATTTTAGCGTCCTCCTACAACAATTGTAACACCTCTGGGGTGGTGTAACATGCTATTTGTGAACTTTGCGTAGCATTCTACTTAGGTAAAATGGAGTAAAAGTTAAAGCATATTTATGAACACTACTATGACACAAGGAGCTCCAATGATAGGAATACTCTGTTTAAACACTCCTTAATATGTACACAAGCAAGGTTTTTGTTTTTTGTCATAGAAAATATTCCTATTGACATCAGGGGTGGTCCATGGGAAACCTGTTTGGAATATAGAGAATTGTTTTGGCAGGGGACCTTAGACACAGGGAGACACCCTGGTTTAAATGGGAATATCTTGATTGCCCCTTTGCTGAAGCTCAGAGCAGCTAAGTTGTAATTTGTCCACTGTTCTATTGACTGTTTTTAAACCATTAATGGCACTTTGTTATATTATCTTTTAAAAGTGCATTAACTTTGAACAGGTCATGTTTATAAGAACATATTTGAACTCACATTTTCCCACTTTTTTCTTTTGGAGGGTGAAATTAAATGTTTGGCGAGTAGATGGTGATATTGATCTACTTTTACTCACTCATTCACAAAAAATTCACTCATTCACAAAAATTATTTTAAATTAAAAGTTTTGTAATTAATAGTTTTTGAAATGGTTTTATTCTTTGTTTATATAACATGAGCATGTTTATATAACCCTTGTGAAAAATCATATAAGGCATTGTTGTTAATTTCCAATTTTTATTTAATTGGACAAGTTTAACTGAATGATACCTATGATTGGTGGCTTTCATTTCAATGCGGTGTTTACAATGGGGTTTTACTACTGTTTCCGTTCATCTGATGAAGTCTGCTGGTTAAGTGGATGAAAACGTGTACTCTTTGAGCGTTAATGTGTTTGTGGTGAATAAAGCTTTTGGATTATAACCTGCTTCTGTGGACTCACTTCACCCTGGTTTTACAAGTTATAGATAGAAGGCTGACCATCTGGAATTTCGTCTTGGTTACTGACAAGTTCAAGATGGAGAGATCCAGAATGCGTCTGAAGTCCTTCTTTTGCACCAAAAAGAACCTGGAATAAATGCCTAACCAGGACTGGTCTGGGGGGATGGGTTAGATGATTCGCTTTTCTGGCAACTTTGTGATTTCCAATGCTGCATCCTCCCCTTTGTGCAGGTGGGAGCTGTAACCCTCTGACCCAATGGTAGAGCCAGAGCCAAACCTCCAGGTGCCGAGATACCAAGGGGATGGCTCTGCTCCCAAAGGCTTGGAGCTGACTCCACCCCCTCGGATCCAATGCCAAAGCTATGTCTCCGAGAGCCGGATGGATCTGAGCTGGTTGGATGCAACCTGCTCAAGGCCGTGGCCAGCGTTTATGTACTGTACAAGGTACCATTTGATCAGACCCCTTGATGCAGAGTGTCCTCAGATCCAAGGGCTGTGAAACCGGAGGTCGGATCAGAGAATGAGCAATAGGGATGGACATGGATTGCACTCCGGAGGGAGAGGAGTCAGGCAGGACCCCCAACTGACTGCTGATAACCTCCCGCATCATCCTATCCGTCTCTGCTTCAGAAAGGCTGCGGGTGGAGTGAGAAGAGGAGGCCACCAACACTGGCCCAGAGGGGTGGTGAGAGGAAGCCAGTGCCGGCGACTGTGTCCTAAGCTCCTCTGGCTCTGGAGAGAGCTGAGGGGAATGGAGCTGAGGAGACTATCCTTGGGGCTGACCTAACTTTCACTGGAGGGCCAGCCGAAGCCGAGCAATCCAGGTATCGCTTCCTGGCCCTGTCCTTGGACTTGACTGTTTTGTCTCTGTCCTCAGACCTCTTAGGAGGTTGAGTCCCAGAGGCTGGGGCAGAAGAGGCCTGTGTCCCGGTGGTAGGAGGGGGAAGAGGGACCTTCAAAATTAACTTATTCCTCCTGTCCATCAGTGCCTGGGGATTAAACCTGGCACAGATGGAACAGGAGGTATCCAAATAGGCTGCCCCAAGACATTCAATGCATAGATTGTGGCCATCAGCTGGAGAGTGCTTGTGACCAAACTCTGTGCATTTTTGGAAGCTGGTTTGGGGGTTTTTGACATGCTCCCAACCACATGGCCCAACACACTCACTCACAACAACCACACACACGAGTTAAGACAGGAAAGAGAAATTTTTTTTGTTTGTTTTAACTGATGCAGAGAGCATGAGGGGAGGTAGGAAAACAGAAAAGGGGAAAGTATATTAGAAAAAATAGTGCTAAAGGTAATAACAAAGTCACTTACCCAACAAACTTAGCAGAGAGCATGGACTGCGATGCAGACATTAACGAGGCATACGAGATCTGAAGGGAGGAAGGAGACGAGGGCATTATGGGTAGAGGAGGAGCTTTGTGCTTGGATCAGATGCTGGATAAGTGGCAGAGTCAGATCCATGCCGGATCCGGGAACTCACAGGTCGAAGATCAAATGAAGACAACAACTTCAGATGTAATGGGATCCTATCTCGCCTACATTCATAACAGATGGGTTCGGAGCCGATCCATCGGCTCCGACTCGGCAACTAATACACTAGCACGAAGTCTCTCATTGGCTGGGCTACTCCCTATCCCAGGATGCACTACACCTGCTTCCCCAGATCTCGTTTGCCGCTTTACAAGCTGGACGTGGTCTCGACTTGGCTGGAGCTAAGTGGTTCTTTTTTTACCTTTATTGGTCTTTGACCTTGGGGTTTTTTGTCTATATTAACCAAACAGCTGTTTTAACAGCTATTCCTTATTATTCCTTATTATTCTTTACTATTTGATACATTTTGAGTGCTTGAGTGTCTTCTGGTACTTTATTTTTTCAGTCGGGCAAGGCCCGTTTAAGTTAGAGGGCCTTTGCCCTACCTTTGAGTGCTATTAAGCCTTAATTACCTTTTTTGTGGTTAATTGTTTTTCGGGCCAAGCCCGTTTAAATTAGAGGGCTTTGGGCCGTTGAACTTGTTTTGTCTGTGACTGTTTGTTGTGAGGTAAACTTTTTTCCTCAGTACTCGCGCCAGTGTGTCTCGCGCTTTTCAGTTGGCGCAATTTTGTTTATAGTGCTTACTTGTTGTGGTAAAGTCAGGTTTTTTTTTTTTAAAAATCTTACTTGTTGAAGGGCCTGTATTATGTCTAAGGAACAAAAGTCAGGCTTTAAAAAATGCACTCCGTGCAGTTATAAAATGTCCATTACAGACAGCCATTTAGTCTGTGTTTATTGTTTGGGGCCGAAACATCTGCAAGAGACTTGTAGCATCTGTCATGCGTTCTCCTCTAGAGTTCTTCAAGAACGCAAGAACAAGCTAATTTTGAAAGGGCTTATTAAACCTTCTTTTGAGGAAGCCTTGGATCCACCTGTTGCTTCTAAAAAGAAAAGATCGTCGGCTCCAACAAGTCCGTCGGAGCAGTCTACTAAAAAGCCAAAATTGACTTCTTCCTCGGCTCCACTGACTTCGGGGCCGAGGGTCGAAGGGTCTGCCTCGATACCTCCTGCCTCGGCTCCATTGGTTTCGGAGCCGCAGGTTGGAGTATCGAGAGGTGAATCACCTCCATCGGTTCCAATGGCTTTGGAGCCGGTGGAGGTGTGCAGCTCAGACTCTTCCCCCTCGGCTCCGAAGCAAGCTCCTTCGGCGCCGATGGTGGTCCATGCTGTGGTGGAGTCGGCGCCGATAGCGTTGGAGCCGTTTTGGAGCCGGTCCCCTTCTCTCTCGGAGCCGAGAGGAAAGTCTTCTCGATTGTCTACCTCCTCTAAATCATCGAGACTTTCTGATTCGGACCTGGATAGGGTGATACAGAGGCTATTCCAATCTCCAGTTTTTACTAAATTGGTCTCGGCTCCAGCACAGTTAGCTTCGGAGCCGATCCCCCCTCCAACACATTCGATTCCTCCTCCAACCTCCTCGAAGCCGTTGGAGTTGGTGGTGGTGGAGCAAAGCGGAGCCATACGGTCGGAGCAGAGACCCCTTCGAGGTCTCTCGGTTCTGACTGTGCTTCCTACCCTGTCCTCCGGTTCAGGGTTTGGTACTGCGACCTCTTCAGCCGGGCCCGAGGGGAACACTTTGGGTTTGGGTGCTTCGGTGCCTAGTCTTCCTCTCGGAGCATTGGCTGCTGGAATTCCCAGTGCCATCGTGGCCTCTAGACCAGTGACCTCCTTGGATTCTGGAGGTCCAGCCTTTGAGGCCATGAGGAGCGCGCTGGCCATGCCTTTGCCGGTTCAGCAAGATTCTACCTCACTGTCCCTAGATTTGGAGACTGGTGCCTCTGTTGTGTTGCAGCTCCCCGGCAGCGGGGCCCCAGGGCCTGAGGATACCCCCATCGGGGGTTCCCTTCTTCCGGGTGGTCCGTCCGAAACTGCTTCGGACGAACCCCCATGGAAGAAATTGTGTAAGAGGAAGCACGTAGACTCCCAAGATGAGTCTGTTACATCGGATACTGACCTCGATGACACAGAAGGGTCCCCCAAATCATCTTCGGATGATATCTCCTTCTCAGATATCTTGGAGATTCTGAGACAGAGAGGTGACTGGCAAGCCAAAACCCCTTCAGCTGAGGAGTCAGTCTTCCTCAAGGCCTTTGGGGCCCAGCCTTCCGCCTCCTGGGTGTCTCCGCCCTTCGATGAACTCCTTGATTTGGTTTCTCGAAGGGCGTGGGAACACCCTGATTCTGTGGAACCGGTGCCTGCCAGGCCCAATAAGTTTTTGTCAGCCCCACCCCAGAAGGAATTTCTTACAAAGGGTGTGCCTGTAGATGCTTTGGTGGTGGCTTCTGCCACACAGCAGGACGTGGCAGAGGCTTCAACGTCTGTTCATCCTCCTAATAAGGATTCCAGGAGCATGGATAGGTACGGGAAGCATACCCTGTCTTCAGCGGCCTTTACCTTATGGTCGCTGAACTACTTATGTCATTTTACGAGGCTCCAAAGGGATCTCCTCAAAGAGCTAAATGACTCCCTTGTTGGTAATCTACCTGAGGCGCTGGCCCCGACTGTTGGCGCCCAGATGACTACCCTCTTTTCTATTGTTAACTCGTCCATGAGGCTCATTTCCTATGCGGCCGAAGGGGCGAGTAGAGCTGCGGGAACAGACATTGCCCTCAGGAGACACGCCTGGTTACGCTTGTGTTCGTTTGCGGAGGCCTTTAAGTCTTCCTTCGCTGATGCCCCCTTTGATGGGTCATCTTTGTTTGGACCCAAGGTGAAGGACACACTAACTCGGTGCGAGCAGGAGGGCAAGACTTTGACTGCCGTTGGGGCCCAATTTTCCGCTCCTTCTAGGCCTTACCCCAAGGCTCAGAGAGGAGGGAAAATGTGGTTTAGAAAATCTCAGAAGTCTTTCCCTACTCCACCCAGTGATTTCCCCCTCCAGAGGCAGGGGAGGGGGAAATTCTGGAAGACGCCGCCCCAGAGGTGGCAGAGGCCCTCGTAACTCTGGAGACCGCGATTCCTTTCATGGTTCTTCATACAACCAGCATCCCTGAGTTGTTGCCCGACTGTGCATCTCCGGAGCCAGTCGGGTGTCTATTTGTGGCGCACCCACAAGCTTGGGAATCCATAACAAGTGATCAGTGGGTGCTTCGCATTATTACCGGAGGATACAACATCCCCTTCAACAAACCCCCCCCTTCTTTAGGGGAAATCCCGGACGTACCACCCAGTCAGCGGGATCAGGCAGCATTAGAGGTTTCAAAGCTGCTAGAAAAAGGAGCCATCCAGCCTGTCCCCATCGACCAGATCAGATTAGGAACTTACTCAAGATTATTTTTGGTACCAAAAAAGACGGGGGACTTCAGGCCCATTTTGGACCTCAGTTCATTGAAACGTTTTGTAAAAAAGTCCAAATTCCGAATGGTCACTCTTCAATCTATTCTTCCTTTGCTGGAAAAAGATGCATGGATGTGCTCCATAGATCTCCAGGACGCTTACTATCACATTCCGATAGCTCAAGAGTCCAGGAGACACTTACGCTTCCACCTCGGAGTCAGTCATTTCCAATTCCGAGCACTGCCCTTTGGTCTCACCACAGCCCCCAGGGTGTTCACCAAGTATCTGGCAGTGGTAACTGCTCACCTGAGAAGTCTGGGATTCCAAGTGTTTCCATATCTAGACGACTGGCTCCTTACTGCCACCTCCGAGCATCTACTATTCCAGGCGCTCAGCGCCACGTTCACCTTGGGCCGTTTCTTAGGGATTACGTTCAATTTGCAAAAATCTGTACTACAGCCATCTCAGTGTATTACTTTTATAGGCGCAGACTTAGACACAAAAAGAATGCGCGCCTTTTTACCAGCAGCAAGAATTCAGGTCCTACAAGATCAAGTCAAATCCTGTCTTCCCTTACTAAGAGCCCCGGCCCATCAGATTCTACAACTGTTGGGTTCAATGGCATCAACCATACTTTTAGTTCCCTTGACCAGACTTCACATGCGAGTTTTACAATGGCTACTGTCGGTTCAATGGTCTTATCAGGAACTTCCCTTGAACCATTTAATCATGATCACGGAAAGTTGCCGTCGAGATCTGCGTTGGTGGCTTCTCCAATCCAATCTCGACCAGGGGCGACCCTTTATACCTCAACGTCCCATTGCCACTGTGACAACGGACGCCTCCCAGGTAGGGTGGGGGGGTCATTACCTGGACAGGTCAGTCCAAGGCACATGGCAGATCCAGGAAACGCATTTGCATGTCAATGTCCTGGAGATGAGTGGTACTATTGGTACTCCAAGCTCTCCATCACGCTCTCCCACAAGGCCCGATTGCTATCCTATCCGACAACATGTCGGTGGTGTGGTACATAAACAAGCAAGGTGGAACCAGGTCTTACCCACTGTGCAGAGAAGCCATGAGACTTTGGCACTGGGCGGTAGCTACCAACCGCTTTCTAATGGCAACGCACATACCGGGGAAATCCAATGTGATTGCGGACAGATTAAGCAGGACCATTCTTTTACCCCACGAGTGGTCCCTCAACCAGGGAGTAACTGTGAAAATCTTCGACAGATGGGGTCTCCCTTGCTGCGACCTGTTTGCCAGCCCTCACAATGCGAAATGCAGAGAGTTCTTCACGCTGTTCCCTTCTCAGGGACAGATTCCCAGGGATGCTCTGACCCACATTTGGCCCCCCGGTCTTCTCTACGCCTTCCCTCCGTTTCCCCTCCTACCGAGGGTGATACAGAAGGCCATTTATCTGGAGAGCGAGATGATTTTGATTGCCCCGCACTGGCCTCGTCAAGTTTGGTTCCCTTTCCTACTGAGGCATGCGATAGAAGGTCCATGGTTTCTGGATCCGGTGCCAGACCTGCTGACTCATCAGTCAGGACGGCTTCACCCGTCTCTCAGGTCCTTGAAGTTGGCAGCATGGTTACTCCACTTCCATCCTTAGTCCGAGACAATGCTCTTTCTCCGGACGTGGTCCACATATTGTCTTCTTCTCATAAACCTTCCACTATCAAACTTTATTCCAGCAAATGGAAAAGGTTTGCTTTCTGGGCTCAGGAACGGGGTATAGACCCTCTCACTGCACCAGTATCGGAGGTTCTGAATTTTCTGGCCTCCCTTTTTCAGTTGGGCTCTTCAGTTTCTACCATTAAGGTTCAGCTAGCGGCGATCTCTAATTTTCATGCCTCATTTGAACCTTCATTGATGTCTCACAAACTTTGTAAGGCTTTCCTTAAAGGGGCGTGGCTCCTTAGGCCTCCATTATCTCATCCTGTCCCCCCTTGGGACTTGAATATGGTTCTTGCTGCCCTAACTGCCAGTCCTTTCGAACCAGCTGCTACCTGTGATTTAAAATTTCTATCTTGGAAAACGGCCTTTTTAGTGGCCATAACTTCTGCCAGGCGAGTTTCAGAACTTCAAGCTCTTTGTTCTGATCCTCCCTATTTGATTTTTCACAAGCATAGAGTTTCATTGAAATTAAACCCTTCCTTTATACCAAAGGTGGCCTCCTCTTTCTGTATTCAACAAACTATAGAACTCCCTGTTTTTTTCCCAGAATTCTCTAATAACGCAGAATATACCTTGCATCAATTGGACGTACATAGACAACTGCGTTTGTCTCTGAATAGAAGCGATCACGCGGAAATCAAATCAATTGTTTGTTTCCTTTGCAATGAACAAATTGGGTCATCCAGTAACAAAAACCTCCATATCTAAATGGATTAAAGATTGTATCATTTTTATTTATTCACAGGCTAACAAAGAGCTTCCCTTTCCAGTCAAGGCTAATTCTACCAGGGCAATGGCTACTTCTGTAGCTTTTCACTCCAAGATATCAATAGATGATATTGGTGCTGCGGCAACCTGGAATTCTCCGCACACTTTCATTTCTCATTACAAATTGGATGTGGTTTCTTGAGGCAGGGCTTCCTTTGGTTCCACAGTTCTCAGGAGTGTTTTCCAATGAGCCACCCGGGATTTAGGTGCTAGGGACGCTGTCCCATCTGTTATGGATGTAGGCGAGATAGGATCCCATTACATCTTTTAGTTATGTACTTACCATAACTTCGGATGTATGGGATCCATCTCGCCTACATTCATAAGTACCCACCCTCCTTCCCCCTTCCATTCAGATTTAGAGGAGCTGTAGTCCTTTTTTTTTTTTTTTTTTGGTGATCTTTCTTGAAGAACTTTAGTTGGTTATAGTGACTACTAGTTTTTCTGTGTTTGCATGGATGTATGAAAGTGAACAAACAAGATCTGGGGAAGCAGGTGTAGTGCATCCTGGGATAGGGAGTAGCCCAGCCAATGAGAGACTTCGTGCTAGTGTATTAGTTGCCGAGTCAGAGCCGATGGATCGGCTCCGAACCCATCTGTTATGAATGTAGGCGAGATGGATCCCATACATCCGAAATTATGGTAAGTACATAACTAAAAGATTTTACGTTTCAAGCACTCTGTGTCCTCCCTTGACTCAGCCGGTACAACAATATGATGCCCCCCCCCTCTCCAGTATAGATAGCAGGTGCATACACAAATGACTATTCCTTTTCTATGGCTTCTGACCTAGCTAAATTAAGTAGAATAAATTCCTTTGTATGGTCATCATCTTTATCAGAAAATGCAGCCTGTATGAAAATGTCATGCTCTTGCTCAAACACTCTCCAGTTCTCAGCAATATTACTGTCAAGCACAAGTGCACTGGGTTTTTGAAATCCATCTGCCATGCCCACAAAGTATAAACACACACACTGAAACTATGTCTCTTGTATTCATCTATAAACAGTGCTGTGAGCTTGTAACATTCAAATGCACAATAAACTCTTCAAAATACTGTACTTTGTGAAATATGCTCTGTAATGGCTGTACTTTGTGAAATATGCCTTGTAATTTCTGTACTTTGCAAAATAGCTTTACTGTAATAATGCACCAACATGCAAAAACTTTATACACTTCTGATAATTCAGATATCTTTGCTTAATATGAAAATACATATGCTTTCCGAAAATGCAGTCATTTCCCTTTATTTTATTCATTTTATGCAATTTGGACTTTATTTTAAACATTTTTCATAGTAATTTGAATATTTTTATCAATATCATACATATCTGTTTATGCAAAATTATTTAGAATGTTCTGTATGCCCTGTTTCATATCATGCAAAAAGAGATACTGCTGAGCAAGTCTTAATATCTAGAATTCGTTTCTGACCTGTTTCGCAAAGTATACATTTTGGAAATGATCCACTCCTTTATATTCCACCAACATCTAAACAAGTGCCTTAACTCATTTTACCCAAGCCATTTCTGACCTCATGCCCCTTTGGTATACTTCTAACTTCATGTCCTTTTAGATATGCTGTTTCTGATACCTGTCCTTTAGACATGCCACTTCAGGCACCATGTCTTTTAGACATGCCACTTCTGACACCATGCTGCTTGTTCATTTCTAATACAAATAATGAGAAGGCTTGGGGTTTCATTCTGATGTTTTAATACATACAAACATATCAGGGTGGATAGCAGCATCATTAAATATGAACAAACTAACAAACAGAGCTTACAAACATACATGCTTACTTCTCAACAGCTATCTACAAAATGGCAGTCAGGCTCGCACTTGCTCACTATTTATACTCCAGTACAAGCCCTTGGATAGCTTCTTAAAGGTATATACACTTTCACTGATATAAAACTATGAAGTTTAAATAAAAAAACTTACAAAACAGAAAGAATGATTTTTACATTGATAACAAGAGTTTTTATTCTCACTGTACAACACAGACACTCTTCTGTTATTGGGGCAGTCAGTTGTAATTTATAATCACTTCAATCAGAGGTAAATAAAATATGCAGATTTGTGTGTAATTCATTTCACAGGAAGCAAAACGACATACCTTACAAAGGTTGTATTTCTTAACAGTCTTTATGCTGTACAAGGTTTTAACTGCCACCCTTATATTAGTGAACTGCTATACATAAACCACTGCCTTTCCCTTTGTAATATGCTTTACCTTAAGTTATATTATTACCCCACTTTCCTCTACCGCATATTCACTCACACCCAACTCACCAAGGGCATCCCTAGCTTGACTCAGACATGTATTTTCTAGAATTTCAGCCAAATCTTGTACTCAAACTCAGTCTCCCCATGAGAAGAACATCCCCAAAAAAACTGTACTTGCAACTAAAATCCAATGTATTCTTAGATTTGGAATTTAGCATTGTCCTTAGTGCAGTACTACACTGGCAAAGCTATAACATGACTTTAAGCAGATGATGTGGGGATAGAACTCACCATATTCTGATTTTCCTGCTGAGGGCATCTACCTTCATGGAAGCTGAAGGAATGATATCAGGGTGTTTCCAGGTTGCAAAGATAGCATCTGTGAGTACAAGCTAGGTATACCAAAGAAACTCCAGTTAAATCCACAAGGCACACTGGAGCTTACACCAAGAAATCTCCAAAGGAACTCCAGGCAAGAACAGAACTGAAGTCAAACTTGTTAAGCAACAATTTATTTCCACAATGCTTTTCGTTCAACTGATAGCCGAACTTCTTCAGACAAACAGAGCAAACAACACCCACACCCATATATACATCTCCCTTTACAAACACATGTTAAAACTAATTGACATTTAAAGGGACTATACCATAAATGACTGAACTGTAAGTTAAAAATAAAAATAACTTTTATAGATAATCAATCAAATATTACCTACTGGATAAAAAACAATATCCTCAAATTCTGGGCTTGTAAAAATCCTACTTAAACTAATATAAAATAAAACTAATCCAATAAAAAAAGCAAACAATTGTAAAATATTAACCCCACATTCACATTTCAAGGTTTACAAAAACATGTTAATATAATGCTTGCTTAAATCTCAAACGAACATGTAGGCAAATGGAGACAAGTGCACGGCAATGTATGTGCAACTACCATCAACACAAACATCAGATGACCATTGCTCTATCTCAATAAATGTCTTAATTTCAGTATGCATGAAAGAGAAACCTTGTCATTAACACCTGGAGCTCTATAAGAATTCAACCTCGACTGCCAAATCAATTCCTGTCTCTCTAACAATAACTGGTAAGGGCCCCCTTTTACATCTGATGTAATTTGATTTAAAACCCTAAACACAAAAGAGTGAGTGGGATTCTCACTACAATGTTTGGCCAGGGCATTCTCTAACCTAGCCTTCCTTATGCTGTATACATGCTCATAGATCCTTTCTTAAAACTCCCTGTCAGTATTACCCACATAAAATGTTGGACAAAGCTGACAGAAAGCAAGATAAACTACAGACCTCGAAAGAGCATGTATATCTTCCCTTTATCCTGTAAGTTTTGTTAGCAATTGAAAAACTGGCCCCAGCTGCCAAGTGCCTGCAACAACTGCATGCCTCACACTTGAAAGTCCCATCAATCTGGTGACACACTCACAATTCATCTCCATGATACTCTTTAAATTATACCCTTTTCTGTAAGTGACGTAAGGTCTGTCACCCAGTTTACTTATGTCAGAATCAAAACTGAACAAACCCCAGTTTCTCACCAGGATACACTTTATTAAATCTGCCTCTATACTGTAAGGGGTAATAAATCTCATCGTAAAACTCAACCTATTATCCTCAACATTATTTTCATCAATGGAAACAAAAGAGAGGGAGCCTGTGTTAGTGTAACCATTACTAGACATCACAGTTTGACCTGTCAAAATAGGTTTGTAAACTCCCATTCTTCTTTTGTTTTGTATTGCTTTCATTATTTCCAAAATCATTGACTCAGGGTAACCTCTCTTAGTGAACATGTCCTTCAAAACCTCACATTCTTCAACAAAACTAACATCTTCTGATACGATACGAGCAGCACAAACCAATTGTACCTTGACTATAGATTTCTTCTGATGTTGGGGGTGGGCACTAGTGTAGTGGAGCATTGTGTTAGAATATGTTTCTTTATGATAGATGCTAGCCACGAAACACTTATTTACAAAATCCTTCTTCAAATAAACATCTAAATAGGCTATGCTGTCCTCCACAAAAGTGTGGGTAAACTTCAAGAAAGTAGTACTGATATTGATCTTTTCTACAAATTTAGCTATCTCCACTCTGTCCCCATTAAACAAAACAAAAAACATCGTCAAAGAATCTTGTATAAAACTTGACCCTAGTCCTGATCTCAGGATCTGTGAGTACAGACTTCATGATGGCATGACCTAAATTTCCTTGTCCTCCTTTTCTACAGACTCAGTGACAGTCTGTGAAGGGTAAGACATCTGCAGACCAGTCCACAGAGAACTTTGTGAGTCTGTGGGTTTCTCTGAAGCAGGGATCACTGGAACAGCTTTAAAGAAGACAGGTTTCATTGTCCTTAGCTGTCTGAAAGGTGATGTCTTTAGGGTGATGTGAGTTACCCTCCATGGCAAGAAGGATGAAGGAGAATCTCTCTCAGGCCCGAGTCTGGGATGGCCAGGGTAATACCTAGGCGATAAGCACAACGCCAAATTTCTGACAAGCAAGTACCAAATACTGAGAACTACAGCACTAGTGTTCAAAAGCAAGCCTGCTGAAGGAGGCAGAGGAAAAAGTACAGTTTTGTACCTACCATAAATGTAGATGTTCGAAGATCCACATTGCTGCAGTCCTTACATATGGGTAGTCCGCTGTCCTCGGTCGGCCCGAATATCAAAGTATAAGGCTGACGTCGGTCAAGGTGCTTAAAACTGACATCAGGACGTCAGGGTACAAAAGCGCATGACCGACGTCATTTCCCCAGTCTTTTCTTGCCCCAGATGTCAGAAGGCCCTAACAAGAAAGGCCACAGCCAAAAAACCAGCAAAAACTAACCAACCACCCGTGCACTAACCATATTTACAATATATACAACACAAACCACACCACCACCTTCAACAACAGAGGGGAAGGAGGGAGGGTAAATTGGACTGCAGCAATGTGGATCTTCGAACATCTACATTTATGGTAGGTACAAAACTGTACTATGTTCTTCATCTCACATTGCTGCAGTCCTTACATATGGGTAGAATCCCAAAGCAGAGGTAAGGGAGGATGGCAAAACTATAAAGCATTAGGAGCTGCCAAAATGCCCTGTAAAATTGCAGTGGCAAATCCAGCCCTAGATTTAGAGTAAAGTGGAAGGTGGTAATGCTTAGAGAAAGTATGCACTGAACTCCAAGTAGCTGCTTCCAAAATATCTTTAGTAGCCACCCCTTAAAAAGCTGTAGAAGTGGCAGTAGCCCTAGTGGAATGAGGCCTAATCCCAGCTGGAATCTCCTTACCATGATGGGAATAACAGAAAGCAATACAAAAAACAATCCACTTAGAAATAGTTTGTTTTGAAACAGGTTTGCCCTGAGAACCCAAAGCAAAAGAAACAAACAACTGCTGAGACTGCCTGAACCCTTTAGTTCTGCTCAAATAATATCGCAACTGTCTGTGTATATCCAAATTGTGCAAAATCCTTTCCCCTTTATTTTGGGGGTTTGCATAAAAAGTAGGCAAATGAATAGTTTGGTTTAAAGCCGCACTAGAAACCACTTTAGGCATAAAAGAAGGGTTAGTACGCAAAGACACCCTATCCTTGTGGAAAATTAAGAAAGGCTCAACTGCCATAAGGGCCTGTAATTCAGAAACCCTTCTCGCAGAGGTAATGGCCAACAAAAAAGCAGTCTTCCATGATAAATATTTCAACTCTGCCGATGCTGCAGGCTCAAAAGGTTGTAGAGTGAGTTTCTCCAACACAAAATTGAGATCCCAAGCAGGAGTAGGAGCTCTATGTGGGGGTCTTATATTCTTTGCCCCTCTAAGGAATTGCTTAAACAAAGGCTGAGAAAATAATGGTGGGTCACAGTCATAGTGAGCAGAAATTGCTGCAGCATGAACCTTTATAGAGGAGAAGGACAAACCTTTGTCCAATAACTAAGTAAGGTATTGAAGCGCAACACTTAAATTAGGTTTAGAAACATCAAAGTCCTTTGCTGTACTCCAAAATAAAAATCTCCTCCATTTATCTGCATAAACTTTCCTTGTACTAGGCCTTCTGGCCTCCAAAATAACATTCAAAACTTGTTGTGGAAGCTGAGACCCTCCAGGGTTTAAAACAGAATATGCCAGGCTGTCAGATGTAGAGAATGGAGTTTGACATTGAGTAAATGACTGTTCTCCTGAGACAGCAGGTGAGGAATCGAAGGCAAAGGCCATGGAGGCTCCTGTACCAGACTTCTCAGTAATGGGTACCAGTGCTGTCGAGGCCAATCTGGAGCTATTAAAATTATGTTTGGCTTGTCCTGTCTGACCTTCAGCAGTACCTTTGGGAGGAGAGACAGAGGTGGAAAGGCATACACGTGAAGATTGCTCCAATTGAATGAGAGAGCATCCACTTTCCAAGCTGTGGGATGAAACCTTTTTGTGCAAAACTTTGGCAGCTGGTAATTTAGTGGAGAAGCGAACAGATCTATGTCTGGAGTTCCCCATAACACTGTCAATCTCTGAAATACACGAGGATCCAATTTCCACTCGTGGGGATCCATAATTTGTCTGCTCAACACATCTGCTAAGGAGTTCTGTGCTCCTGGCAGAAACCTTGCCTGAAGATGTAGCTGTAAACTGAGAGCAGTCTCCCACAAAATCATTGCTTGTCTGCATAGAGGATAAGAATCGTTCCCCTTGCTTGTTGATGTACCACATGACAGTTGTGTTGTCTGTTTGAATCAACACCTGCCCTGGAAGAAGTAAATCCTTGAAAGCTATCAATGCAAATTGGACTGCTAACATCTCCTTCAAGTTGATATGTAGATGTTGAAGTCTGGCAGGCCACGTGTCTTGTACCCATTTTCCATTTAGATGAGCTCCCCAAGCTTTGTCTGAGGCATCTGTCGTTAAAATCTGACTCGCCTCTGGCCAGGTCACAGAGAGTCCCTTGTTTAGGTGACATTCCTGAGCCCACCACAAAAATTCCTTTTGAATGCAAGGTATTATCTGAATGACAGTGTCCAAATCTTGGCAGTGCTGTGTCCATACATTCTTGAGATACCACTGTAGCTTCCTCATATGCAGTTTGGCATTGGGAAGTACCAGAATACAAGATGCCATGAACCACAAGGCTTGAAGGACTGTCCTTGCAGTCAGCCTGGACTGACGAGACAATTGGTGGAAGTAAAGAGAAAGATTCTTTTGTTTGTCCGGGGTCAAAAGGCCATCTGGGATGCTGTATTCAGTCTCACACCCAGAAAGCACATGTCCTGAGAGGGTACTAGACTGGACTTTATTTCGTTCACAGAATACCCCAGGCATCTTAACACTGCCATCACATACTGTAAATGATGAAGAAGTTCGTCCTTTTCTTGGGCCAGAATCAGGCAATCGTCCAAATAAGGATAGATTTGTATTCCTCTTAGCCTGAAGAAAGCTACCACTGGAGCCAGAACCTTCGTGAACACTCTGGGCGCAGTAGATAAGCCAAAGGGCAATGCAGAGAACTGATAATGTGAAGTCCCAGCCCGAAAAGCAGATACTTCCTGCAACTGGGCCTGATAGGAACATGAAGGTAAGCTTCCTTGAGATCCAGAGTCACCATCCAGTGATCTTTGCCCAGCAGAGGTAAAAGCTGTTGTAACGTCAACATTTTGAACTTGGGAATGTCCAGATATTTGTTGAGGATAGATAAATCCAAAATTGGTCTCCACGTGTTTCCTTTCTTTGGTACTAGAAACAGGCGAGAATAAAATCCTAGGCCCACTTCTGGCAGAGGGACCGGTTGTATGGCCCCTATTTGAAGTAGTAGAGAAATTTGTTTGTGAGCCTCTAGTCTTTGCTGAGGAGGAACGTCCGGCATGCCTTTGAAAGGAGGCAAGGTATGGAAATAAAACTTGTAACCCTGGTGTATGATATCCAATACCCATTTGTCTTGGGTAATCAACATCCAATTTTCCTTGAAGAGTGCTAACCTTCCTCCCAAAGGTGCTGCCAGGCAAGAAGGATCTGGCAGCTGAAAAGTAGGTCATTGGGCCTGTTTACGAAAGGACTGGCCCCTGCCCTCACCGAAGATTGTGCAGGTGAACTCCCTGTTCTAGGCCTGAAAGAACTCTGAGCTCTGCCCCTACCACGTCTAGATCTACCCCTAGACTGAGAATCATAACAAGGATCGTCCACCCCTTAGCAGGCCAATTCCTACTAAACTTGGAGGCTGAACTTGCAAAAATCTTTAACAGCCTGCATAGACTTAGCCTTGTCTTCGATTTTCTTCAAGACTGACTCCACAGGTGAACCAAACAACACATCAGACTGCAAAGGAGCATCCAAAATCCTTGTCTTAACATGGTCAGATAAATTCTGATCCTTCAGCCAGGTGTGCCTGCGAAGAACTGAGCCAGTGGCAGCCACCCTAGGCGAGGCCTGCACAGCATCAAAACCACACTGTAATGAATGCTTACCCACCTGTTCAGAGACATGCACCAAATCTTGTAATTCTTTACACTCAATGCCTTCCGCCAGAGCATCCACCTTAGACTTCAATTGAGAAAGAAGAAAGTTTTGATATTTCAACATATGAAACTGGCAATTCAAAGCCCTCATAGCTAAGGTAGAAGATGTATAGACCTTCTTTCCCCATCTATCCAAAGCTCTGGCTTCTTTATCTAGAGGAACCAGATTTTTTACAACAGAGGCCTTGACACCCTTAGGTCCCTGACTAATAGTTTCTGGGTCCGCCCTAGGACTCTTATAAAGATATTTATGAGCCTCAGGCACCCTGTAATACCTATCCGGTTTAACAGGAGCAGGAGGCAGAGAATCAGGATTAAGTGAAGCCTCTGCAAAGACATCTTCCACAACATCCAGAACAGGGGGTATAGCCAAGGGCCTATGCTGAGGTAACAGCAAAAATTCCCTAAGCCTCTTCCGAGAATCAGAGAAGTCCTGACCTTCCCACTTAAAATGTTCCCTCATAGAATGAAGTGTCTCTGAAAAGGAAAAATCCTCTGGAGGAGAAGCAGAAGGAGTGGAATCATCTGCATCAGAATCAGAATAAGGAGAGTACTCCTGCAAGTCCTCAGCTGAAGACTCTGAAACATCCGAAGCCTGCTCAAAACTTCCCAACTCTGGCTCCACCCTAGGCCTCTTATCAGGAGGGGGCAAAGAACCTCTAATCAGAGTAATCAAATCTTCTGCCATTTTAAGCATGTGCTTCTTAGGCACAGACCCTGCTGAACTAGGAGTGACACCAACAGAAGCTAAAACTGGCCTGCCTCTGGGAGAAGCTTTGGAAACAGAAGGAGAAGGCCTAACACCCTAGGAAGGGAGGGGAGTACAGTAACTTGAGAAGCCCCTTCAGCCTGACCTGCCTCCTGAGAGACCACCTCCTGCAAAATCAAAGTCTCCCCCTGAGACTCCAGAGAAGTCTCCGTCGGAACCACCGGTTCCACTGAAGCCTCTAAAGAACCGGCGTCCGGAACGGACGACTCATCTTGCCTGGGTTTAACTGCTTTGTCTTTGCGCTTCAATGAAGCGGGCCGGAGAATCCGGCGGCATATTATAATTGCACCGCTTCCCAAAGACCAGCCTAGCACAATCTAACCTTCGCAATAGTGCGTTTATTGAACCTAGCACAAAGCGACACCCAACAACGTCGTGCTCAGGCCCCAAACAAGGAATACACAAAGAATGATAATCCCTATGCGGTATCTGTTTCCCACAAGAAATACAGTTATTCACTTTTTCTGACATCCGGTAAAACACTGAGGCAAGAAAAAACCAAAATATTGGTACTTAGCCAACTTGGATTCGGTCTGAAACTCCAAATTCGAAAAATTTCAGAACGCCGAACGGCACTTGCAACGCTGCTTCTGCATCGGACCATGCGGCAAAAAAGACTGGGGAAATGACGTCGGTCATGCGCTTTTGTACCCTGACGTCCTGATGTCAGTTTTAAGCGCCTTGACCGACGTCAGCCTAATACTTTGGTATTCGGGCCGACCGAGGACAGCGGACTACCCATATGTAAGGACTGCAGCAATGTGAGATGAAGAACATCGGAAGCTTGCTCAAGACCTGGTGTTTGCATTAGTGTATTTTCCTTAAGGCTGTGCTCTTGCACCTATATGGCTGGGTCCTACTTCACAGTAAATTGAGTTTAAAGACGGAACCTGCAATACCAGTCATGGGAGACCATGAAGTGCCCTCATCAATCTGTGCAGTTAAGGCTTCCTGGATATAGGAGGAGGCCTGGTGAGAAAAAGATCCAATTCCATGTGAAACCACTAAGCATCTAATAGGGGACTTCAGTAAACATTCCCTTATTATAGGCTGGTTGCTACAGAAATCAGCCATTCAGCCAGAGAAAATCAATGCTGACAAAGCAGGATCCACCTTTCAACATAGTTACCATGGACACACCTCTCACGGACACCTTATCATTTTTCTGAAGTGAGAGATACTGCTGATCTCAGCCACCTCACTTGTTGAAGATATGTGGTTCTTCTGAAGCTATTTCATGGATGACACTACCTTCCGGAGTTTTGACCAATAATTGTTCTCTTGTTGTCTACCTTCAGGAGGATGTGACCAATTTTGTGTATTTGTACTATGTCCTTTCCCTTATTAAAGTGTTCCAGCACCAGAAAAGGACCATGTGGTGACAACCAACTGAAATGTTGGGCTCTGCTAGTCTGCGTCCTGAAACACAGAATGAATGACCAAAAGACTGGACCTAAGTCTGAGATGCAATTTCTCAAAATATTCCCTTTTCTCCTATGTATAGCGATCTCAGAGTTGGTATATATAAGTTTCGGGGTGCGGAGGACTTGCCCCCATTGTAAAAAGAAGTTTTAAGGAGAAGAGCAATTTTCTAGATTCGCTCTTCTCCTGCGTTTTCAGTCTTTTTTTTTTAGGCTTTTCAGCACTCACCATTTCGAGTGTCAACATTTCAATAGGGAACCTCATGTGACAGATTCTCCAGATAATGCTCTAGGCTTAAACAGGCTTAGTTTCTCTCCCAACCATGTCTTTGGGTGTCCAAACTACAATGCTGGCAGTTAGAGCAGTGTTTGACATCATGCACATTTCATAACCAGTACAGGAAAAGTTGGAGCAGGTACTGACTCTTGATATGGCAGCCACACAAATGCTTTGAAAGCTTAAATTTCATACAAAATGATCATGACAATGTATCCCTGATGAAAGCGAAGTTCATCATCCAAACTGTAAGCGGCCAGGAAAGAACTGGTGGATGCACAGCCTATACACCATCTTGCATGATGGCATGAGCTATTACAGCATGTGCTGGTAGAAGGCGAGTGCTCCCATGGGTGAAAAATGTAGAGAAAAATAGCCAGACTAAGGACCCCAATACAGAATACTTACTTTTGCTATTAACTAAAATGTTTCATATTTCTTTCATGTATTTGTAACTTTGTTTTCATTTTTGAACTCAACACCACTGCAGGAAGTCTGTCTCATGTATTCACTACTTACTCTCAACCTCCTACTAGGATCACTAATTCACAAAGCTCTTTCATCTGAAACATCATCCTCTCTCACCCAAACAGCTCACCAAAACTCCACATATAACCTCAGGGGTATCTCTCAATTTCAACCGACTCTACAAACTCTAAAAACTAAACTTTATTGCACTGACTGTGCATTCTCCAGCCTAACAACTAAATTATGGGACTACATTCCTCTCTCAATCTAAGATGTCCAAAAATACTCAGACTTCAGAAAACAGCTCAAGAACACTTCTTCACCCAAAGTGCAGCTGCACTCACTCAGGCCAAGTTGCATGAACCCTGCAGCTCTCTTATACCCCTTTATCCTTATCTCACTTTGTCATCCCCTTACTTACTGCCTCTCATTCAGACTACTTTACTCTCCTCTTTGCATCTCTCTCACACTTCGCTTTCTGCTCCTCTTGGCTCAGCATCCTTCTCACACATTTTCTCTATATATTGATATGCTGCTATCCCTGTAGCATAAGCCATCTTGGTCATTAGGGTTACATCTTATCCATAAAGTTCTGCTAAGCATAATTCCACTTTTCTTCCATGTTTTGACATTGTAAATTGCTTCCTGAACTAAATAATATAACATATTTTTGAGTCTGGAAATATGTATATATGTTTGTTTTTAGCATATCCTTTTATTAGTAAATATGTTTTGTTCATTTCTTATGTGATCCTATTCACCTATGCTACTCCTGCAAATGGTCCACTGAGATCAGTGCACTACCCTGGTAAATATATATATGTGATGCCAGTGCCCTGGCCAAGCAATCAAGGAGTCTCAATCCTCGCCACTAACACCAGAGAGGGTGTCTCATATGAGAGGAAAGGATAACAAATACACACAGTAAAGTGCAATTTCCCTTATGAGCACACAGTAATCACAGTCAGTCTGGGCCTGGTCACTCCCTTGCTTCCCAGGTCCCCAATAAGACTCCCCACTGGCACAGCTATAAGGTCCAGATCTCAGCCTAGCTGGGCATGCTAAAATCTCCAGCACCATTTCTGTCCAACCAGTGCTTCGTGTTCCTGCCCAAGTAGTTGACACACACACACTTTGAGAAGTTTATATAACCACACAGGCACTCCTGGGAAAGGCTGGCACAGGTTCTCCAGCTGTGCCCCTTTTACCCAGACTATATGGTAGTACCACTTGCCACCAACCCAGCTAATATTTATCAGCTACCCAAAGGCCCTTAAAAGGGTGTCCAATTATTACTGTGCAATATTATTATCCAATTGGTAGTATACCTCAGGGCTAAAGCTATAGGAGTGGCTTTGTACAATTTTACCAAAGACATACAAGTACCCTAAAGAGCTTAAATTATCTCTACACAAAACCAGGCACAGTTAAAAGGTTTTAAAATATTTAATAATAAATAATTACAACCACAAGGCCATACTTTCTACTACACAGTGCTAGTCAAAAGAGAAATACTTAAATCAGTAGTACAGTTCTGACATTACAGATAAAACACTTACTCTAATATTCTAATGTTTCTAGCTTCTAGCTATCTACAAGAAAACACACTTCTAAAATAACTTACTTACATAGAGCAACAGGCAGTGCTGTGAGTGGGATAGTCAGACAAAAATGCTTAATCTCTGGTTCTCACTGTTTAAATTGCTATTATACCATGACCCCCCCCCCATTAATATTCCAAAACGTGCACGCTGATTGGTCAGTGTGTACGCTGTAAATTGACTTATACTA
The DNA here is from genome assembly GCF_019279795.1 of Protopterus annectens. Classification (NCBI taxonomy): domain Eukaryota; kingdom Metazoa; phylum Chordata; order Ceratodontiformes; family Protopteridae; genus Protopterus; species Protopterus annectens. The sequence goes on along the minus strand of NC_056726.1, from coordinate 554,082,711 downwards.
ATGGAAAAGGTCCGGTCGCCCGGACTTTTTCCATTAGTATAACTCTTTTTTTAAAACACTGTCTCGCTATGTTAACATAGCGAGACAGCTTTAAAAAAGCAACAGTCTCTGTTGCTTTTTTAAAGCTGTCTCGCTATGTTAAACTCCTTTAACATAGCGAGACAGTGTGTAAAAAGCAACGGAGATCTTGCTTTCTCCGTTGCTTTTTTTTAAAACCTGTCTCGCTATGTTAAATGGGTTTAACATAGCGAGACAGCTTTAAAATAAGCAATGGAGATCTCCTTTGCTTATTTTAAAGCTATCTCACTATGTTAAACCCATTTAACATAGCGAAAACAGTAAAAAGCAACAGAGATCTTGCTTTCTCCATTGCTTTTGCCCACAGCTCTGATGTACTGCATAGGCATACCCATGCGCAGTACATCAGAACTGCCGCAGAATACCAGACAGCTGCAGAAGGGCAGCAAGGAGGCATTATACAATGCCATTATTTAAGAAAAGTAATTATTTTTTTTCTTACATAATGTCATTGTATAATAGCAATAACCCACTTCTGGGTGTGGGTAATGCTGGATTTACCCACGGTTGGCTTTGTTTGACCACTCGGGCTTTGCCCTCGTGACCAAACCATGCCAACTGTGGGTAAATCCAGCATTACCCACACCCAGGTGTGGGTTATTGCTATATTGCAGTTCTGATAAACATTACATCATCTTTTACACTTTCCTGGTATTCGCAGGCTGACAGAAACTGCATTTACATTCTTTTACACTTAGAGCAATAAAGGACATTCCACATGTAAATTCTGGTCATTAACTTTACCCTTAAAACAATAGGCAGGAAGCCTTCATCTAGCCGGACTGCAGTCGACTTGTAAATATGAAAGGCAGTGATGAAATAATTTTCATTTCAAATGACCAACAAGAAATGCTTGACTTAGCTTTATTTACAGCAGATGGCAGTGTTTCCACATTGTTTTAAGTTTAGCATTTCACATTTACAAATGATAGAATTATTTGCACAAGTCTATCTGGCTAGGCTGGCAGTCTTCACCTATCTCTACCAGTCTTCACATCCCCCCCTCCCTGGAGCTAGTTTTTCAAGTGACCCTTGAGAAGCGCTGCTTGAGAGGGCTATGTCTGTCTGACTGTACCTCACCCGTCCCTGTCTTGAGAGCCCATCTGCATTGGCATTGCTACTCCCACTGTGGTGCTGCACTGACATATCATATGCTTGCGCCCCTAGGCTCCATCTTATCAACTTGCTGTTTTGTTGGCTGGCTCTGTTTAACCATGTTAGGGGGTTGTGATCTGTCATAACAGTGAATTTCCTTCCATACAGATAAGGCTGGCATTTCTGCAGTGCCCACACTATGGCTAGACATTCCTTTTCTACAGATGCAGAGCATTCCTCCCTGGGTTGGAGCCTACAACTGAGATAAACCACTGGGTGCTCTTCCCCCTCTGAAGAAATCTGGCTAAGTACAGCCCCCACCCCATGGTTCGAAGCATCCACCTGCACAACAAACTCTTTGCTGTAATTTGGACTGGCTAACATTTGGGGGTCCTCCCAAAGCTTCTTTAAGCTTCTGGAATGCCTGCTCACATGCTGGGGTCCACACTACCTTATCTGGCTTGTTCTTTCTTGTCAGGTCTGTGAGGGGAGCAGCTATGTTACTATAACTAGGGACAAACTTTCTGTAGCACCCTGCTGTCCCTAAAAATGCCCTCTCCTGCTTTTTAGCAACAGGTGCAGGCCATTCCTGAATGGCTTCCACTTTGGCAGGTTCTGGATTTATCTTACCACTCCCCACTCTATGTCCTAGGTAGGAGACCTCCGCCATACCCACCTGACATTTGCTCAGCTTAATGGTCAACCCTGCCCTCTGTAGTCTGCTCAGTACCTCCCTGACATGCTGAAGGTGCTTTGGCAAGGAATGGCTGTAGATGGCAACATCATATGGGTAAGCAAGGGAGAACCCTCTGGCTCCTGCTAGGATACAATCTACCAGCCTCTAGAAAGTTGCTGGGGCATTCTTCATCCTAAAGGGCATCTTTGCAAACTCATACAAACCAAAAGCAGTCACAAAGGCTGACTTCTCTCTAGCACTGCGAGTCAAGGGCACCTGCCAGTAACCTTTGGTAAGATCAATGGTTGTAAGATACTTAGCCCCACCCAGGCTCTAGGGCCTTATCTGTCCTAGGTATGGGGTAAGCATCCGACTTGGTGTGACTATTTAATTTCCTGTAGTCCACACAGAACCTGGTGCTGCCATCCTTCTTTGGCACCAGTACTACTGGGGAGGCCCAGAGACTGTTGGACTCTTGGAACACCCCTAGTTCCAACATCTCCTGTACCTCCTCCTTCAGGGTCTGTCTGACAGTCTCAGGCACCCTATAAGGGCATGCCTAATAGGCCTTTGGGGTCCTGTATCCACCTGGTGCTGCACCAGGTGGGTGCACCCTGGTTTCCCATTGAACATGCCCCCAAATTCCTGCAACACTGCTTGGATTTCTCGAACCTGGGTAGGAGATAGCAGCTGGGACATTGCTACCCCTCCCACTTAGGTGTCAGCCTGAGCTTCACTGAGGAGATCAGTCCCCAGATCTCCCTCAGACTCCTCCTGCAGTCTACTGCAAATGCTCAGCACAAGGGCCTCCCTATCATGGTAAGGTTTCATCATGTTAACATGGTACAATTTGTGCCCCTGCCATCTGCCTAGCAGTTCCACCATGTAGTTAACATCACTTACCTTTCCTACCACCTTGTAGGGTCCCTCCCAAGCTGTTTGCAGTTTGTTGTGTCTGACAGGAATGAGAGCCATTACCTGCTGCCCCACAGCATACTCTCTAGCTCGAGCATTCCTGCCATACCACACCTTTTTCTGTTGCTGGGCTTCTGCCAGGTTCTCCTGGGCCAAGCCCATGAGTTCCCTGAGCCTTCTCCTGAGGTTTAGGACGTAGGCCACAACAGACTCCTTGTGAGACTCGCACTCACCTTCCCATTCATCTCAAATTAAATCTAGAGGTCCCCTCACCCTATACCAATACAGCAACTCAAAGGGTGAAAAACCTGTGGATTCCTGGGGAACCGCTCTGTAAGGAAACAACAGATGGGGCAAATATTTGTCCCACTCCCTCTTAAAATGATCTGCAAATGCCCGTAGCATGGACTTGATTGTAGAGTTTAACCTCTCAACAAGACCATTAGTCTGGGGATGGTAGGGGGTGGTCTTCATGTGCTTCACCCCACAGGACTTCCACAAACAAGCCAGCAGGTCTGACATGAAATTGGCACCTCGGTCAGTCAGTATTTCTTTTGGGAAACCTACCCTGCTGAAAATCTCTAACAAAGCATTTGCCACCTTCTCTGCCTCAATGGAGGACAAAGCCACTGCTTCAGGGTATCGTGTAGCATAATCCACTACCACTAGGATATACCATTTCCCTGCGTAACTTGGGGTACTCAGAGGACCCAAGATATCCATAGCTACTCTCTGAAATGGCTCCTCAATCACAGGTAAAGGCATCAAAGGAGCTCTCACCTTGTCTCCTGCCTTGCCTACCTTTTGGCACTGCTCACAGGTCCTGCAGTACCCTGTTACATCTCTGGAAATTCCAGGCCAATAGAAGTTCTGCATAATATGCCTCTTTGTACATTTTATGCTCGTATGACCCGCAAAGGGAATATCATGGGCTATGGCTAGAAGCACCAGACGGTAGGCTCTAGGCACTACCAACAGCTGTACTCTCTCACCTTCTAGCCCTCCCTCAGGGGTCCACTCTCTGTACAGTAACCCTTTGTCCCAGTATACAGATTTCCACTTTCCTTGAGAATCAGGTGCCTCCCTAGCTACCTGCCTCAGGCCTTGCAATGCAGGATCTGAGAGCTAACCCTGTCTCAACTCTCTCCTTGGAACCCTTCCCAGCTCCCCTTCCACAGGATGTCTGGCATCCTCTGACAGTGGTGCCTCACTGTCAGCCTGGGTATGCCTACTCACCTCTACCTTTGCAGTTACTCTGTCCAAGGGAACATCAGTACCCACAAGAAGTTATGGCTCACAGTCTCACTGCTACAGAGTAGCTCCCTCCCTGAAGTAACCACCTCACCAGTCCTGGCTGCAAGTATGCAGTCTGTCTGGGTCTCCCCCAGGCTACCAGACCCACATGCTTGTCTCCTAGCCTCACTGCATGTAACTGCATAAGCACATGGTACTGTCTCATCCAAATCCTTCCCTCTCAGGACATCTGCAGGATGGTAGTTTAGTACCCCTGTTGTCTCAAGACAACCTACTATTGGCATTTTGTCATTCCCACTTACTGGCTCCCTCACCTTTGGTTCCCCACCTTGCCTCTGCGAACATCTGAATGCCACATGGCCCCACTGGTTGCATTCAAAACATTTAACCCTAGCTCCTGGATGTGTACCTGGACTAGTGGCTTCCCCTGGTGCTGGCAGATTCTGCTGTGGCAGTCTGTGCTGCCAACCATTGAGCAGTATTGGGGGTCCCCTTCCTGTGCAGGGCTGCCCTGCTTTCCAGGTATAGGTCTCCCTTCTCCTCCAACTCATCTGAAGTAGCCCATTGTCTATCAGCTAACCAGATCCTCATGTCCTCAGGCAAAGTGCTAAGGGCTTGTTCCCTCACCAAAAGGTCTGCCAGCCCCTTCAAAAGTGGTGACCTGACATCCACTCACCCACCTATGGAAATGTGCTCAATTCAGCAACATATTCACATACACTTTCATTTGCTTTACGTCTATGCTCACGAAACGTTTTCCTATACGTTTCAGGTGTTAGCTTAAACAGTTCTAACAGACAATTTTTTACAGCAGTATAATAAAAACATACAATGTTCAACATTTTAGATAGTTCAGTTACAGCTTTACCATGGAGTAAGAGGGTCAGGAACCGTACCCTGACCCCTTGGTCAACTTCATACTGTTTACATACCCTCTCAAACATATGAATGAAACTATCAAAATTATCCCTCTCTTTAAACTGCAGAAGAAATTTACTGGCCTTTTGTGCTTCTGAGGTCCAGTTACTCCCTTCCCCATTACATCCATGACTTGGGCGAAGAGTCAGCATCTCCTTCTCATGCTGCCTCTGCTTTTCTTGTTCCTCAGCTTGCAGACATAACAGTTTCTTGTCCTCCTCAGCCTGTAGATGCCTCAGTCTCCCAGCTGCTTCTAATTCCACATGCCTGGCCTCCAACTCAAGTCTCTTTAGCTCCAGCTGAATTTTTAAGTCCACCGCAGAAAGGTTGAGCTGTCCATTCTCCGAGAGAATTATATCTTCACTGCCAGTCTGATCATCCTCCTGGATGCTGTTTTCTGATGCAGCTTTAACCAAGGCTGCAATCAGGTCTGCTTTAGTCAGGTTTCCATGCACCAGTCCCCTAGCCTGGCACATCTCCGCCAGCTGGCTCCTTGTCAGCTTTCCATACTTCTCTGCTGACATGCTGCCTGCTCACCCTGACTAAGTTAAAAAAAGAAATAAAACAATTGTGATGTGAACTCTGAGTATTCACTGTGTGGCTGTTTTAGAGTACAAAACACCTTCAAAGCTCACTGTACACAAGCTACAGGATTCACTCTACCCACACCACAAGCCAATTAGTATTTGCCAACTAATTAATATGTGATGTGGATATCCCACCACTGCCAAACAATTAATATGTGATGCCTGTATCCTGGCCCAGCAATCAAGGAGCCTCAATCCTCCCCACTAACACCAGAGAGGGCATCTCATATGAGAGGAAAGGATAACAAATACACACAGTAAAGTGCAATTTCCCTTAAGAGCACACAGAGATCACAGTCAGTCCAGGGCTGGTTGCTCCCTTGCTCCCCAGGTCCCCAATAAGACTCCCCACTGGCACAGCTATAGGGTCCAGATCTCAGACTAGCTGGGCGAGCTAAAATCTCCAGTACCCTCTCTGTCCAACCAGTGCTTCATATCCCTGCCCAAGTAGCTCACACACACACACACACACACACACACACACACACACACACACACACACACACACACACACACACACACACACACACACACACACACACTTTGAGATAAGTTTATACAACCACATAGACACTCCTGGGAAAGGCTGGCACAGCTTCTCCAGCTGTGCCCCTTTTACCCAGACTATACGGTAGTACCACTTGCCACCACCCAGCTAATATTTATCAGCTACCCAAAGGTCCTTAAAAGGGTGTCCAATTATTACTGTGCAATATTAATATCCAATTGGTAGTATAGCCCAGGGCTAAAGCTTTAGGTGTGGCTTTGTACAATTTTACCAAAGGCATACAAGTACTCTAAAGAGCTTAGATTATCTTTACACAAAACCAGCCACAGTTAAAAGGTTTTAAAGTATTTAATAATAAATAATTAAAACCACAAGACCATACTTTCTACTACATAGTGCTAGTCAAAAGAGTTCAGAGATCACACAGAAATATTTAAAATAAATCAGTAGTACAGTTCTGACATTACAGAAAAACACTTATTCTAATATTTCTAGCTTCTAGTTATCTACAAGAAAACACACTTCTAAAATAACTTGCTTAATAATCTCTGGTTCTCACTGTTTAAATTGCTATTGCACTTCTGATAAATGTTACATCATCTTTTACACTTTCCTGGTGTTCCCAGGCTGACAAACTGCATTTACATTATTTTACACTTAGAGCAATAAAGGACATCCCACATGTAAATTCTGGTCATTAACTTTAGCCTTAAAACAATAGACAGGAAGCCTTCATCTAGCTGGACTGGAGCCGACTTGTAAACATGAAAGGCAGTGATGAAATAATTTTCATTTCAAAGGACCAACAAGAAATGCTTGACTTGGCTTTCTTTACAGCAGATGGCAATGTTGCCAAATTGTTTTAAGTTCAACATTTCACATTTATCTGCACAATTCTATCTGGCTAGGCTGGCAGCCTTCACCCATTTCTACCAGTCTACACAACATATATATAGATAGATATTGACATTGTAAATATTGCAACCTTATTTCTAGGACTAAATCATTTACCTCAGTCAATGCATCCAAAGTTTATAATATTAGACATTTAATTACATGTTCCAGTGAATGGATAATATACATGGCAATATGTCAATGTGGTTCCTTTTACATAGGACAGACATTGTGTGCTTTTAAACAGCATATAGCATTACATTTGAGTGATATCAAATGTAAACGAACTAGAAGTGCATTATATAAGCACATTATACAACATAATACAGCGCACTTTGTTTTTTTGAGGATAGACAAAATTGAAGGGGACAATTTTACTTTGGATAAAAAACATCAATTATTGACTAATAAAGAAAGAATGTGGATAGTAAATTTGGGAGCTTTATTTAAACCAGGTCTTAATGACCATTAGTAATTAATATCAACTTTCATAAAGCTTTGCTTTTGTATTTATTATTATTCTTTAGGGTAATCAGGTTGGTCCAGTTGTATGTATATTTTTATACATGTGGGTTTTTGGATGGCTGTTGCTTTAAATATGCATGTATTTGAATGGTCATATCATTCTTGCTGTAAAACACTCACTGATGATGCCATGCGGTGAAACCGGTCTGGGTTATGGACTGTCTGTTGAATAAATCTAGTTGGCACCACTGTGTTGCTGTTTTTATGTGCTGGAGTACTTGTCGTGAGGATTTATTTCTCCGAGCACTTTATTTTCGTGTACTGTGGTTTCTTTGGGTCGAGCTCTACACATATATATATATATATAGTTTCATAGGTAGGTATTAGGCTATCTGCCCAAAGGCATTTATAAGCCTAGCCAGAATGTGTTGGCTTACGCCACCCCCTTACATTAGTTCCCTGTGCCTCTGTCCAGCAGAGCCACTGAAAAGATCCCCGGGGTAAACTTTCTGTTTCCCATCCACTCAAGGTTTCTCTTGAAGAGTGTTAGCGAGGAGCTCTGCCTAATGTAGATTGGAATCTTGTTTAAAGCATGGGAAGTCTCTGGGACAGGATTCTATCCCTCCAGCATGTCCTATTTATTGATGTGGTGAGGTTTAGATCCCTATAGCGTGTGGCTCGAAGGGATATGGTTTTCTTTAGATGGAGCATGTCCTTCAATTCTGGGTTGGACATGGCCTTGTATGTCAGCCAGAGATCACCTTTGAGTAGGCGGTATGCAACCGAGTACACCTGGAGTTTCTTCAGTCGAGCTGTATAGGGCATCTGTTTGAGGTCAGTGATCCTCTTGGTGAGGCACCTCTGTGGTCTTTCCAGCTTTGTAAGGTACATCCCACATGGGGAGTTGTACTCTATGATGGGTCTGATGAGTGATGAGTAGAGGGGCACAATGACCTCTTCTGATCTGGATGCGAACCGTTTTGTGACTAGGTGGGCCACATAAAAGGATTTTCTAACCACTTTGGCAATGTTATTATCAAAGGAGAGATTACTATCTACTTGGGTCTCCAGATCCCTTATTACGTCTTCCATATTTAGGGGACTACCATCTATGTGGTAGTTTATGGGTACTTTGTTTTTTCCAAAGGGGATGACTATGCACTTTTTGACATTTAGCTTGAGGCCATGATTTTGACACCAGGTATCCGTCTCAGTGAGACCCTTTTGGAAGATGTCTGTGTCAGCTGGAGAGTCAATTATAGCCCCTAGTTTGCAGTCGTCTGCGAAGTTGGTCAGCCACAGTCCTCCTGTGCTTGCCTGTAACTCTGAGAAGTACATGCCGAACAGGAGGGGTCTTAGGACTGAGCCCTAGAGAACGCCACTTGTAACCGATTAAGAGTTGGACCTAGCTTCCGCAACTCTCACCATGTGGGTTATGTCCGTGAGCTAGTTGGCAACCCATCTTGTGATGCAGGTGTTTATGTTCAGGCTGGTGAGCTTGTCTATAATACCAGAATGGGGAATGGTGTTGACGGCCTTTGCAAGGTCTAGGTAGGCTGTGTGTACCACTTTCCCTCATCTATACCCTTGGTAACTGTCTCAAAGAAGTCCACCAGGTTTAGGGGGCATGATCTCCCTTAACAAAGCCAAACTGGGTAGGGTCCAGTGTTTGGAGGTTCCCAATGTCTCTGTTAATGAGTTCCATGATGATGCGTTCCATAGCCTTGCAGACCAAGCTAGACAGGCTTATAGGGCGATAGTTCCTGGGGTCTGTTGTGGCTCCACCTTTATGGAGCAGAATAACTGTTACTGTGCGCCACTCTATGGGTACGTAGCCTGTGGACAGGCTGAGTTTGAACAGTGTGTTTAGGTTAGGGGTTAGTTCGTCTTTGAGCTCATGTAGGACACAGCCTGGGACACCATCCGGTCCCACTGATGCTGTGTTTTTTTCCTTTGGACAGGGCTGTTTTAACCTGAGTTTCTGTGATTTCAGGGGCTCTACATTCTTCTGGTATGGTTATGGGCCCTTTTGGGGGTGACAGGGGGGTGACGTTTGCATTGAACCTGTCTGCCAGGATGTTGATGATATCGATCGGTTCGGTGTATTTTGTGCCATTCTGCACTAATTCCGAGCAGATCTGAGCATTGCCACTTAGATTCTTGACATAGCTAAAAAATGCCTTCTGGTTATCTTTGGAGTCCTTGGCAATTTTTCTTTCAAAGCTTGCCTTGGATGATTTTATGAGGGATCGTAGTTTCTTGCTGATACTGATCAGGGACATCTTCCCTTCTTGGGATTTTACTCTTTTCTGTACTAGTTTCCTCCTTTTATTGTATAGTTTGTTTATGGCAGGGGTCCACCAGACTGGTTTCCTTTTCTTAGAGGAGTGAGTCTTGTTTTTGCTTGGGATAGCACAATCCATGCATTCTTGTAGGTGCCCGTAGAATGCATTGGTAAAGGACTTTGCAGCTCGGACGTTATCCTTTAGCATGGGGGCTTTGAAACTTTCCACCTCGGTCTTAAGTAATGTGAAGTTTGCTTTTGAAAAGTTTTTCATGGTGGTTTCCTTGTCCGGGGGTGGGGGTGGAATGTGGATATCCAAAGTGATTTGTTTATGGTCAGATCTAACCAGCGAGGGGATGACCTCCGGTGTGGAACACCGGTCGCCCATTTTGGTGATGACCAGGTCCAATATGTTGTCACCTCTGGTGGGAGTGTTGACCGGTTGATCCAGGGCATTTGAGTTTATAAATTCTAGAAAATGTTGGGCAAGGGTGTTAGTACTTGAGTAGTTCTCCCAGTTAATGTTTGGGTAATTGAAACCACCCAATATTAGGGTGTTTGGTAGGACCTTTATGTTTCCCAGTGTTTCCAGAAACGTGGACTGGGGGTCCTGGGACATGGTGGGTGATCTGTAGCAAGCTACAATTTGAATTGCAGTTTTGCCTGTTAGTTGCACGTGTATGATCTCTGAAGCATCGTGCTGTGCCACTAACCTGGAGGTGTGGGTATCCTTGATGAATATGGATACGCCCCCACCTTTTGTATTTTGGTCTGGGTTCTGTGGCTGAAATGTATGATATGAGTTGTAGCCTGGTAGTGCTGGGGTGCTCTCTGGAGCCTTAAACCAGGTTTCTGTTACTGCGTATATATCGATTTTCTCCATACTGAGGAGTGCCTTGAGTGCGTGCATTTTGAGGTTTAGACTTCTGGCATTGAGTAGCATTACCCTCATTTTTTTGTTACCTGTGCTATTTACGGCGGTGGGTTTGTCTTTTGAGCCTTGTCTAAAAAAAAGCCCTATGGGGCTGGCAAGAGCCTTGGCCAGTATTCAAAAGCCTAAGGGTGACAGGTGCAAGCCATCTCTAGCAAAGCAGCAAGGCTTGTCGAGCATGTCATCCCAGGCAGACAGACACTGGATCCCCTTTGAATGACACCAGAAACTTATCCAATTGTTGAAATTGATAAGTTTTTCCTTATGCCGTGGTATCATTCTTGGTGAGGGCAGGATGCTACTCAGGGTCAGGGTCATACTGGCCTGGGCTATGTGATCAGAGAGCTCTTCCATATCTCTTTTCATGTAGTCCAGGGAGGTACGCCTCAAGTCATTCACACCAACATGGACAATGACAGAGTCGTATTTGTACTTGTTCTGGAGTGACCTGAGTGCTTGTGTTGTGGCGGATCCTGGCACCCGACAGGCAGCTAACAGTAACCGTCTCCTTATTCAGCCTAGTGAGTGGGACGTCAGTGTGCCTGACTATAGAGTTACCTATTACACGTATGTTGGGTATGTTATTTTGCCTTAAGGGCTGTGATTGCGTGGCACACTGGTTTTGTGAAGTATGTGTTTCATGGTTTGTGATTGGGGTGGAAGTTGCTTGGATGTCTGCTTTGGAGGTCTCTGTTGCTTTTGCAGATTTTTATTTAGAGCCTCAGAGTATGTTTTTGTGTATTTGTGTGTTTTGCCTGTGCTGGTTTGATGGGTCTCTGTGAGACTGGTGATGTGATGCAAGTATTTCCCTTCTCCTCTTGACTGTCTGATCCAGTCTTGGGTTGAGAGAGCTTAGCCTCAGTATGGCTGTAAAATTGCATCTCTCACATGTATTAGTGTTTGGTGGTAAGAGGAGAGGGTTGTCTGTGTACATGAGGCAGTTGTAACATTGCCTCAAAATCCCCAGATTCACCAGTTGGACTGGAGAGTACAAATGAAACTGCCCTTTGGACATACCTGGATAGGTACAGTGAACTGTTTTACTGAATGGCTAGTAAGGTTGTCCTTTTGTACAGTACAGGGGGGGTCTACTGCTAAAGTTTATAAGTGCTTGCTATGAGTTTTGAGCAAGTGCTGGGCTGAAAAATGAATGTCTTGAGTGCTTAAGTTGAAAGTTTGTCTAGTTCCAAGGGAAAAATTAAAGAGGAGACTTTGTGGAGCCGGGAATAGTTATACCCTAGCTAACTGACACTGCCTGGCGTGCAAAATCGGTCAAATGTGGTTTTTATAGCAGGGAAATGAAAGATAGAAATTGGTCCAAAATTGCCAATAAACTACTAATTTCTGAACTGAAACCATTCCTACAGGGACAGAGGCTGCTCAAAGATCCCACCTCTCACAGGTGAGCAGAGCAACTTCCTTCTATCCATGTAAGGTAAGGACAAACACAGAGACAGGTTCATAGATTAGTACTAAGCTAACTGCCCTTGCGAGCCATTTTAAGCCTAGCCAATTATCCCTTGTGAGACTCAAACCCTGCACCTTGTGTTTGTAAGGCAAACACCTTAAGCATTAGGCCACCCTCCCAACCTTTGTAACACAGCCCTGAATTCAGCACTATCCTGAAAACTGGACTATACTAGCTTAGAAAGGTGGGGAAGAAGTATATATATATATATATATATATATATATATATATATATATATATATATATATATTTTTTTTTCCTTTCAGAAAATAAAGCAGATAAAATTAAAAAAAACACTAAATGCACAGAAAAGGATACTTACTGTTATATATATCAGATCAGAGTTGTAGCAATGCCCCTAGTAATAAAGTAGAAATAAACACAAGTACAGTAAAAGCAGATCAATAAAATGCAATTTTTTTATACATATAAAACCAATAGAACATGAACAAACTGATTTAAACAAGTTACCCAATTAACCAGAAAAAGCTCAAAACTGAGCCCTGTTCCAGCAGTCTTCAATCAGACAAGTTCTAACTGCACACACTTGCCACTAGGGTTCAGGGGAACTTTCTACAAAAAATGATGGCCTGGATCAGTGCTGAAGTTATACAAACAAATCTAGATTCAGCAGGCCTGAATCTGGTCGATGCCACAGCAACAGGGCGCACCAATTTCAGAAAGAAACAGTTCAAATAAGCAGGCACAATAAGCCTGTGACCAGAAATTCCCAGCTCAGAGGGGCAGAATCCAGCCTCTCCTCCCACAAGAGTGCAGACCACAAACCTTCTTAATGTAGAATAACTGACCTGAAGCCCAAGTGCTTAAACCAGAACTAATACACTTTTAGAATAGCAGACACTGAGCCTTCAATCAGCAATTCCCAGCTTAGAAGGATGTAAGCTACCTTTCCTGCCACAACAGTGTAGACCACAAACCTTCTTAATGTAAAACAACCGGTATGAAGCCCAAGTGCTTAAATCAAAAGACTCAGAATAACAGTTACAATTTAATCAGGCTACTACCAAGCAGTAATAAATGCAGCAAAATAAATAAAAATGAGTACTTTTAAGAAGAGGCAAAAACAAAATAAAGTAGGAGGAAACACAAATACAGTAAAAGCAGATGAATAAAGTGCAATTGTTTTTGTTAGTAAATTGCAAGGAGAGAGGAAGGAAGAACCTAAGTGGGTGGCCTTCTCAAATCTTCTCTCTGTTTTAAGTTTAGTGAACACTAGATTCAGGATATGATCTCACTGTACTTGGTTAAGTCAGCAATTAGACGGACCCAGGAGGAGTGCTCTAATACAGACTTACAGGAGGGGCGGCCAATTCCAGAGCCGCCAACACTAACACCAAGACAAGAACAGGGAGGATGGGTGGGGAACTAACTACAGAGAGGCACACAGCTCACTATTCTGTGAAAACAATTAGGTTACAGAAAAAATGAAATACAGTACTTTTAAAACTGCAAGTTTGTACTTAGACTAAAATACAATACTGCACATTTATACTTAACTTCACCTTCTAATGCAGATAATTGTAGCCAAGCAAGTCTCTCAGAAGTTGAACATAAAATGAATTCTCAAACTTTGTGGATAACACTTAAAGTACAGAGGAAGCCCTCTAGTCTAACAGTTAAATATCAGATAACAAAGAAGTGAGAAGACCACCACCCCCTCTTATAGCAGAGAGACACACAGCACACTATTCTGTGAAAACAATTAGGTAACAGAAAAAATGAAATACAGTACTTATAAAATTGCAAGTTTGTACTTAGACTAAAATACAATACTGCAAGTTTGTACTTAACTTCAGCTTCTAATGCAGATGATTGTAGCCAAGCAAGTCTCTCAGAAGTTGAGCATAATATATATATATATATATATATATATATATATATATATATATATATATATATACATATAGGAGCGTACAGAATCCTGAAAGTCCAAAATCCTGAGACCAAAATCCTGAAAACTTAAAATCCTGAAAACACACAGGATACCAACACTTACTGTATTCCAATACAAGTACATACAGAAATATATTACCCTTCAACTATATGCAGGGGGGCAAGCCCCCCTGCACCCCCTACTATTTAAATATATCAACTCAGAGATTGCACTTCACTAAACTAAGTGTACACTTGCTTGTAGAACAGTAATATAGTTTGTGTTTTATTTCTTTCTGTATGTACTTGTGCTGGAATAAGTATCCTGTGTGTTTTCAGGATTTTGAGTTTTCAGGATTTTGGTCTCAGGATTTTGGTCTTCAGGATTTTGGGCTTTCAGGATTCTGTAGCGCTCCCACATATATACAGTATAAATAAATATATATATATATATATATATATATATATATATATATATACACATATATATATATATATATATATATATATATATATATATATATATATACATATATACATCTCCACATACACATACATATAAAGTCCAAGAAAATATGGAGCAACCACCAAAGAACCACATCGTAGTACAATGAGAACAAATGAGTAGTAAGAAAGCAGTGTGGTCACCATGGTATAAAGCATAAACTTCATATTTATTGCCAAAAATAAATCTTTCCAAATAAGTCAAAACAAAATTCAAACTGAATGAGCGCTTTCAGGTAATAATCCTTCATCAGATCTAACCATTCGCAGACAGCTAAACTATTATAAAAATGTTCCGACCAATCACTTATAATATTTAAATGAGTAATAGAACCGATTAAAAAAGACATTGGCCAGATTATTAATGTCCATGACCAATAATAAGAACTTCCTGTAGCTTTTCATTGGCTCAGGCCCATCATTCAGTGCCCAATATACATTAGATGTTTAGTTTTGTGTTTTATTGTTTTTTGTGTTTCTACTTCAGTGTTCGAACTTTTACAAGTTTGAACATATGGCCTTGGCCATATGAGGTTCGAACTTGTAAGCATTCGATCAACTGAAGTAGATCTATATAGATATATATATATATATATATATATATATATATATTATATATATATGTGTGTGTGTGTGTGTGTGTGTGTGTGTGTGTGTGTTTGTATATATATGTATATATATATATATATATATATATATATATATATATATATATATATATATGTGTATGTGTGTGTGTATATATATATATATATATATATATATATATATATATATATATATATATATATATATATATATATACATATACGGGCGGTGCAGGGGGGCTTGCCCCCCTGCTAATAGTGTTTAGGTAATTGTTTTTTGTTTTTTACTTTTCTATTTTATATGTTCGACATTTCAAATGTCGATCATATGGTCTCGGCCATATGAAATTCGGCATTTTGAAGTGTTGAACATATGAAGTAGATATATATATAGGTTCATAGGTTCATAGGTTTATACTAGGCTATCTGCCCTAAGGCATTTATAAGCCTAGCCCAAATTATTGTGGCTTACGCCACCCCTTATATGAAAAAATACTGTGCCCATTAGTTTGTTGTGCCTCTGTCCAGCAGTGACACAGAGTTGATTCCTGGGGTAAACCTACGATCTCCCATCCACAGGTCTAGATTTCTCTTGAACAGAGTCAGCGAGGTGCTCTGCCTCACATGGACCGGGATTTTATTCCACAGCATAGGGAGTCTCTGAGTGATAAATCTATCCCTCCAGCACATCCTATTTATATCCGTGCTAAGGTTTAAGTCGCTTGCTCTAGTGGTTTTGGTGGATTTGGATTTTTTGAGGTGGAGCATGTCCATTAATTCCGGGTTGGACATGGCCTTGTATGTCAGGCACATGTCACCTCTGAGCAGGCGGTATGCGACTGAATAGAGCTGGAGTTTCTTCAATCTGGCAGCATATGACAGATTTTGGAGTCCCTTTATCCTTTTGGTGAGGAACTTTTGGGGTCTCTCCAATTGCTGCAGATGTCGGGTGAGATACATCCCGAATGGGGCATTGTACTCGATCATTGGTCTGATAAGTGAAGAGTACAGGGGAACAATGACCTCACTAGATCTGGATGTGAATCCCTTCATGATCAGGTGGGCAATGTAGAAGGTCTTTCTAACCACTTTAGCAATGTGAGTGTCAAAGAAAGGCCACTGTCAACCTGGGTCCCCAGGTCCCTGATAACCTCTTCTGTGCTTAGTGGATTGCCACCTATATGGTAGCTTGGGGTTACCTTGTTTTTCCCGAAGGGTATGACTATACATTTTTTGGCGTTTAACTTCAGGCCATGGCTCTGGCACCAGCTATCTGTTTCCGTGAGTTCCTTCTGAAGGATATCCGTGTCCGATGCACTTTCCACTATGGCGCCCAGTTTGCAGTCGTCTGCAAACTTTGTCAGCCAAAGTCCTCCCATGTTGGCCTGTACTTCTGAGAAGTAGATGCCAAACAATAGGGGCCAAGGACCGAGCCCTGTGGGACACCACTTGTGACCGGCTTGGAGTCTGACACAGCGCCAGCAACTCTAACCCTGTGGGTTCTGTCCTTAAGCCAGTTTGCAACCCATCTTGTGACATATGGGTTTACATTTAAGCTGGTAAGTTTTTCTACAATACCGAGTGGGGTATTGTGTCGAAAGCCTTGCAAGGTCAAGGTAGGCTGTATGGACTGCCTTTCCTCATCAATGGCCTTGGTGACTGTTTGAAGAAGTCAACCAAGTTCAAAAGGCATGATCTTCCCTTGACAAAGCCAAACTGGGTCGGGTCCAATGTCTGCAAGTCCCTATATCTTTGTTTATGAGCTCCATTATGATCCTCTCCATAGCTTTGCAGACTAGACTTGTTAAGCTTATGGGGCGGTAATTACCAGGGTCCGTGAGGCACCGCCTTTGTGGAGTGGGACCACAGTTGCCGTCGCCACTCCTTGGGCACGTATCCTGTGGTGCGGCTGAGATTAAACAGCTGCCTTATGTGCGGGTTTAATTCCTCATTTAGCTCGTGTAGCACACAGCCGGGGACACCATCCGGTCCCATTGATGCTGTGTTTTTAGCTTTAGAGAGAGCAGCTTTCACCTGCGCATTTGAGATGTCCGGGAGGCTACACTCGGCTGGGAGAGTTATCTCGCCTTTAGGGGGCGAGGGGGGGGTGGAGTTTGCACTGAACCACTCTGCCAGTATGTTGGCAATGTCTGTGGGTTCAGTGATTTTGTATCATTTTGGACTAATTCTGAGCATATCTGGGAGTTTCCACCCAGGTTCCTAACATAGCTGAAAAAGGCCTTATGATTGTCCTTTGAATCCATGGCAATTTTTCTCTCAAAATTGGCCTTAGTTGATTTTATGAGTGCTCGTATTTTTTTACTAATAATGATCAGGGGTGACTTCCCTTTTATGGATTTTGTTCTATCATGTAATAGCTTTCTCCTCTTATTGTAAAGTTTGTTAATGGCTGGGGTCCACCAGACTGGACGTTTGCCCTTTGTGGAAAGAGTCTTGGTTTTATTTGGGATTGCCTGATCCATGCAGTCCTGGAGGTGTTCATAGAAGGCATTTGTAAGGGCTTCCGCAGCTTGGGTTGTGGTTTCCTCTGGCTCAGGGGCCTTGAAGGATACCACACCAGTCTTGAGTAGTGTGAAGTTTGCTTTAGAGAAGTTCTTCACTATGGTCTTTTTGCTTGGGGTGGGGCGGATGTGGATTTCCAGTGAGATTAGTTTATGATCAGATCTCACCAATGAGGGATATACTTCGGTGTGGAGCATTTTGTCCCCATGTTTGTGACAATGAGATCTAGTATATTTTCTCCTCTCGTGGGAACAGTGACTAGCTGTTCCATGGCATTTGAATTTATGAACTCCAGGAACCGTTGGGCTAGAAAGTTAGGGCTTGAGTAATGTTCCCAGTCTATATTCGGGTAGTTGAAGTCACCCAATATGATGGTGTTTGGAGATACATTTATACCCTCCAGTGTCTTCAGGAAGGCTGTGTGGTGTTCCTGAGTTTGAGAGGGTGGCCTGTAGCATGCTACAATTTGTAGAGCAGTTTTGCCTATGGTTAGTTGCACCTGAATGGTTTCCGAAGCTTCGTGCGTTGCCACCAACCTGGAGGTGTGAGTATCCTTTATGAATATGGATACACATATATAAATAAATATAAACTCTGTGGAGAAAAAAAAAGTTATGTACTCACCACAATTCCATGTGTGTCACCCATCTCCGCCTTCATTCTTATTAGAATGGGTTCGGATCCGATCCTCAGATCAGACTTGGTCTTATATGCAAAGTCGAGGTCTTCCACTAGCTCATGGTTAAAACCCCTATCCCAGCATGTCCTAGGATCATCTCCCAGATCTTGTTCGCAGTCATAATATTAAGAAGCAATTACTTTTACAATATCTCAGAGTGCAGTCAACAAGGTCAGAGAACAATGACGTCCCATTGTAGCAACTCGATCTTCCAGGAGTAAAAACTGTCTGGTGGAAAGGAGGGTGGGATGTAAGAATGAAGGTGGAGATGGACAACACACATGGAACATTATGGTGAGTACATAACTTCTTTATGTGTTGTTGTCTGATCTCGCCTTCATTCTTACTAGGATGGGACAGCATCCCTAGCACCATTTTTCTTGCGTGACTCAAGGGAGAATATTCTTCAGAATCATAGAGCCAAAAGAGACATGCTGTCTGTCTGTATTGCTATAGTTCCCAGCAGTAGAGTGTCTTGGAATGCTTGCAATGCTAGAAGCACCTCTCTCATTTCTAGGACACTGATGTGCAAATGGGCCTCGTGATACTGCCAAGTACCTTGGACTGTCTTTCCCATATAATGCTCCCCCACCCAATCTGAGAGGTGTCCGTGGTCACTGTGGCCAGTGGCTGGGGAAGTGCAAATGGTTGGCCTAGTGTCACATGGGTAGAGAAAAGCCACCAACAAAGGTCTTTTTTGCAAGTTTCTGTTATCATTATTTTGTGTGACATTCACAATTCATGCATCAACCACTGAATGGAAAGTAGCCACTGTAAAATTCTCATATGTAGGCTTGCTAAGGCGATTAGAGTTATTGCTGCTGCTGCCATGGTCCCCAAAACCTTTAAGACTATTCTTGCTTGCACGTTTTTCTTTGAAAGAAGACTTAGCACCTGCTATCGAAGGACTTGAACTCTTTCTGGAGGAAGTCTGGCCATCATGTTTTTTTAATCCAGTTCTGCCCCTATAAATATGCCATGCTGAGTAGGCCACAAGGCAGATTTCTTATAGTTTATTCTAATTCCTAGTTGAGAACAGAGCTGTAAGGTGGTGTCTCTTGCTTTTATTAGTAGATGCTTGGTGGTGGTGGCAGTTAGGAGCCAATCAAGTATAGTAACACCCGGAATCCTAGGCACCTTAGGTGAGCCGTGACTTCTACCATGCATTTGCTGAACACTCTGGGGGCTGTAGTGAGACCAAAGAGCAGAGCTCGAAACTGATAATGTCTGGCTCCCAGCCAAAAGCACAGGTATCTCCTGGATCGCCTGTCCATTTTTATGTGGTAGTACTTATCCTGGAGGCCTACTGAGCACATCCAATTGTCTTGTCCCACAAAAGGGAGTACTGACTGCCATGTTACCATCCGGAACTTGGGCATTCTTACTGATTTGTTTAGCTTGCTGAGATCCAGAATTGGTCTCCAGTCCCGTTTTCTTTGGAACTAAAAAGAATCTTGAGTAAGTTTACAGATACTACGTGGTCTGCAGGAACTGTTTGGATGACTCTTGTCTAGCAACTGTTGAATTTCTAATGTTGCTTTTCCCTTTGACTGGGTGGAATGTCTGGGATCTTTTTTATGTTTGGGACGGGGAAGGAAAAGGGGTTAGAGTAACCTCTGGATATGATGCTTTGTACCCATTCGTCGTTTATTTGTTGCCAGGCTTCTGGGTACAAAGATAAGCGGCCACTGACTGCCACCAGAGATGGACAGATGGGCCTCCTTTCAGGAGCACTGAAAGGTCTTACCAAAGAAGGATTTTCTGTCACCTAGATTCTGCAAACCCTCCTCTGCCACGTGGTCGGCATCTTCCATTACTTTTTCCCCTTCTCACCCTGCATGTGTGTCCTGGAATGCTCTTTGAGATTTTTGAAACCACATCTTTCCACTTCCTTTCTGACCTTTGGGGAATGGTCTAGTAGGTAGAGGAAAATGGAGCACTAGAAGAAGAAGATCTCTTCTCTGCTTTGTCAGATTTTGAGGAAGAAGACTTTTGTAATTTAGAAGAACCCGGACCTTCTTGAATAACCTCTGACAAGGGAGTATTTAACAGTCCTCTCAAAATAAGCTTATTTTTCCTCTCCAGGAGAGATCTATGGTTAAAAGACTGGTAAATAGAGAAAAACTCCTGGAGATGGAAAGCTCCCCGACAATAGACACAAATAGAGTGTCTGTCAGTCAATGACATTTTTTGTCCACATTCCTCGCATTTCTTTAAACCAGATAGTTTTGAATCCTTGGAAGACATTTTGAAGGAAAAGACAATGTATATGTGTATATATATATATATATATATATATATATATATATATATAGATATAAAAAAAAAAACTATATATATATATTTTAAACAACAAATACTAACAACAAAAAATATTGTTTTTAAAGGGAGGCACAGTCCTCTAATTTAAACTGACTATGCTCAAAGGACAGTAGGGAAAGGGAAGGGAGAAATCACTCTATCTGTGCCTGACATATAAAGCCATGTCCAACCCGGAATTAATGGACATGCTGCACCTCAGAAAATCCAAATCCCATCGAGCTATGCACTCGAGAGACTTGAACCTCAGCACTGAAATAAATAGGACATGCTGGAGGGACAGATTCATAACCCAGAGGCTCCCTTCACTCTGGAATAAAATGCCAGTCCAGGTTAGGCAGAGTCCCTCACTGACTCTCTTCAAGAGGAATCTTGATGACTGGATGGGAGATCGTAGGTTTACCCCGGGTATTACTTCTGTGTCATTGTTAGACAGAGGCACAGTATACTAACCTCGAAAAAGGGCATAGCAAAATTAATTTAAAATGGGTGGCGAAAGCCAAACACACTCTGGCTAGGCTTATAAATGCCCTAGGGCAGATAGCCTAGTATGAACCTATGAACCTAACTAAAATGGGCTAAAGGAGAGACAGTTCTTTAATTTAAATCAACTGTCTGTCAGAAACAACAGGATTTTAAGTATTGAGGTATAAGAGAAAGAGGCCTCTAACTTAAACAGGCTATAGAAACTTACAGAAAGCTGGGAGAGGGAGAATAAGGCCCAACGAAAGACGACGGCCAACTAGCATTAAAAGACAAAAGAGGCGGAGTATACTATTTAGCATAATAACTATTTAACGCTAGTATAACAAAGGAAGAATTTAAACAGTGAGAGGTAAATAAGATTAGACTTAGCCACAGGTAGCAGAACGAGCACCCGACCTTGTTTACTAGCAAACGAGATCTGGGGGACATTCCTAGGGCATGTTGGGATTGGATCCAAACCCATCCCAGTATGAATGAAGGTGAGATCGGACAACACATCATTTATTTGCATTATATCTGAGTAGCTTCCCCTCATTATCCAAACTTCCATGGTGGTGCAGCGGTAGCATTGTTGCCTCACAGCAACAGGTTCTCCCGTTTGATTCTCGGCTTGGGTTGGGAGTGCCTTCTGTGTGGAGTCTGCATGTCCTCCCCGCGGCCGAGTGGGCATTCGAAAGACATGCGTCGAATGGGCGTGCCTTCGTTGAAGGTTGGGCGTTGGGCTGGCAACTCGACACCATAACACCCAACTGCCAATCATTAGAGGACCAGAGTTCCGCTGTGGTGACCCCTAATCGGGAAAAGCCGAAAGACAAACAACAAGCTTCCCCTCATTATCCACTACTGATTTTTCAAACTTTGAACGAACCATTCTTTGTTAGTTCTTTTCCTGAAAACCAATGCCTTCCTGAACAGAAAAGCAATCTGGAACACTACCGTTCAGCCATTTTTACTGCTAGATGGAAACTAAATTAAGTGAGAATTCTGAAAGTTATCTGAAACATAGCATTGAGGTTAAACATTCGCAGTGGTGATTCCATTCTCTCATTATTTCTAGTTTCCTTGATCACTGCAAATAACTGTCTCAAGGCTCAGCGGCTATGTGCCCCACATACTGAAACATTCTAATGTAAAAAAGAAACATATATCAGGAGTTTGGTTAATTCATTTTACATTTTCTTGCATAGTTTGCAAGATATGAATTAATGGAACACACTGCTTTGTGTAAAAGTGGGCATCTAAACAGCCACAAAACAGCAGATAAAATTACTGTTAACTAAATGCATTTTATTCTACTGACTATTGTTGTTTTAATATCATTCTTACAAAATCAATTTGCGACATGTATAATCTGCCCCAAACTTCACAAAAATGATTTACTACTATGCAAACTACATCACCTATAATTATAACAAGTTTATTTATCTGTGATTCCTGTTTCATTTACTAATACGTGGCCTTAAAAAGTTAAATAAATATCAGATTTTGTCTGTTAAGCAAAACATACTTAAAAATAAATACTCCAAACTGTTCGATGTAGCACCTCTTTAATTAATCAAATATGCATAACAAATCAATAAATGTGATACACATAATACATGGTGGATAAAATAAAAATAAATTGGGTTTAAATTCACAAATGGCATATGTACAGGCAGGTGGTAAACATTATAATACTATATAAATCCCTCAGTCTGTTTGCCAGCCTCAAACAACAAGCAGAATTATAAAGCAGACTGGAAAAACATTAAAGCCAAATTAGTTTCAGTTTAACATTAGTTCAGGATTTGACTGTGCAGGTCTAGGCAGTCCAGCCACCCAACAAAACCCGTCCAAGGCACAAATACTGTCCTCATGTTTACTGCCTGTCATTTGCAGTAAGGATGTGAAAGAAGTTATTAGTGCTGAAAAAACTGTTTCAGAAAATATCTCTGGCACTGCAAAACTGGTGTGATTGCATATACCAGACAACTGTGTAATTCCTTTAGCCAAATGGTTTTTGAAAACCTAAAAAAATACCACAAAATGGACAAAATACAAACAGATGGGCTATAAGGGAAACTGAAGTAAGCAATATAATTGGCAAAATACTTTATTTTGTAAACATTCAGGAATAAATAACAGCAATATGTTACTATGAATCAGGTGTAAACATAAGAAAAATGTGATGCTTAGTACAAAATGGCAGGTTACTGTATCTGTTATCAAACTATTAGGACTGAAATCAGTGCTCCCATTTGAAGACAACTGAGGACAGTTAAAATGAAACAGCTGCCCACTAAACATTAGAGGAGCACAACATTCATTTCAGAATATAGTTCTCAGAATAAGCAGTTCTAAAGGGGCATCCATGTTGGTTATAATGAAAACAAAAATCATAAAACTTTGATTGCATCACTTTCTGCAGTATTTAAATATACTCTCTTACATTTCCCTGTTACTCTGTGACTAGTTATTTATTTATCCGACAATCTAAAGACATTTTGAAAAATAACTCCATTACAAACCAATCAGTCTGAATTTAGATGCCAAACTTGTCACTACAGGGCATTTTTCAAGGGGCTCAACAAATGAGAAGCAGCTATCTTCCTTCTGGTGTACACTTGCTTCCAATGTATGGCACTCATTATTAAGAATCTGTCACAAAAAAAGAAAACAGCAGTACTGCCTAAAAGGGCTGAGAGAGGCAGTACTTCAACAGTCTTACAACAGACATTAGGGCTGAGCTCTAAACAAATAAAAAAAATACCATTTAATGTCCTGATTTCAGTTTTGCTAGTATGGCAGCCAGACATGGCATGCCCTTCCACAAGACTCTACACTACACTACCAAACCAGACAGAATTTTGAATGCGGTCAATGCAGATCAGACACAGACACACACTTCTTTCACGCCCTATAGTGCACTGCACAGAATCATGCAGCTTACTTTAACTTTTAAATATAATATACAATTATCAATAAATAATAAATAATTATTAAAAAGTGCAACATATATACTGTATTATGATTTCTGCTACATACATGTCCCATAGTCAGGTTAAAGACCCAAATATAGGAAGCTGAATGACAAGCCTTTGTGCAGATGGCATGCACAGCTCTCAGGAAAGGCATAGTGCCATTTTGTCTCACTGCTAAGCACTGAAACTCTGCATGAGGTGGCTGTCTTGCATCCCAGTATGAAAGCAACCATGGGACACTATTCTGATTCCCTTTACTTAAAAACTAAATGTAAGAAATTGGCATTACAGAATTCCATTGTGAACTGCTGCTTTCTTGATGTGAGTTTTCAGACCTTTCTCCACATATATGTACATGGTTTCGTTATATTTGTAGGTCAGCAGTTTTCATCTTCTGTGTGTGTCACATATGTCAGTGGTACAAGTCCAGCCTCAGTCCCAGAACTACAGTAGAGCCAGTTGGCATCCACTTTTGCCAAGACGCGTAGACTGTCTCCCTTCTTAAAACTCAGTTGTCCCTTCTCTGTTGCAATGTGATGGCACAATGCCTTAACATCCCTGGTCAGAAAGAAAAGTGAAATGTTAGGACTGACAATGAAACACAGCACTACTACTACTACTCCTCCCCACTGACATAAGTTTACATACTGAGTTTTGTATTTGTATGTGGAAAATATAAAATTACAGAAGTTTTCATTTTTGTTGAATAAGTCATATCATTTGCTTTTCTTTAATACCATCACTTAGTTTCTGAAATGCTTTTTCACAGACCAGACAATTTTATAAACTAAAATTATAAAACCAGAACACAAAAAATTACCATAGATCTCACTGCAGTGCAAGAGGATATAGGTTTGAAGTATATATTACCTTAAAGACTGATTTTCAAGCTTTGTCTTTAGAAACAAAAATATCAGCAACAATTAGCATTTATGTTGATAACTATTTTGGTGATCTGCTATGTGTGTAATATGTTAAAAAAACTGTTTTTCAGGATAAGAACCTCGTCAACTAGATTATCTGGTTCAAATGGAGCAAGTATTTGTTTCTCTAACACAAAATTAAGATCCCAAGAAGAAGCCATTGGTTTTCTTTCGACGTGAGAAAGCCTTGAAAGAGGAAGATTCAGGGGTAGACATGCTGAAAAGGCCAATAAATGACCCTTGGTGGAGGTAAAAGAAAAGGGCCGTAGAAAAGCCCCTCACATAAATATTGTAAAACCAGAGAACTAGCTCAGAATGGGTGCTGGTTATGTTTTTGTTGGCACCAACTAGAAACCCTTTTCTATTTGATAATATATGATTTTCTAGTAACAGACTTTTTGCCTCTAGTTTGACCTGCTTCACGTCTTCAGTAAACAGGTGCCTAAAGGAAGTTAAGATTCTACCATCCAGGCAGTCAGCCAAAGTTGATTGGGGTCTGGATGTATCAAACACCCTTGATCTTATGCAAGTTGATCCATTCTCTGAGGAAGCATGTGGTAATTATCCCTGGCAATTTCCAAAAGAAGGGAGAACCACTGTTGCCTGGGCCAGAATGGGATCACCACAATGATCTTGGGTATTTGTTCTGGAACTTCAGAAGTACCCTGGATATCAGTGAAAAGGGTGGAAAAACATAAAGGAACATTCCTATCAAAGGAAGACATCTGTCTTCCAGGCTTTCTTGAATGGAGACCTGGAGCACAATCTTTCCAGCTGATTATTTATACAAGAGACAAATAGGTCTAGTAGAGGAATTCCCCAGAGATGGATCAAATCTTGGAAGACCTTCAGATCATGTATGTATCCATGTGGGTCTGCCCTGGTCCTGCTCAGCTTGTCTGCAGACAATATTGCTCTGATGGAATGAAAAATGCCTGTAAAGTGAGACTACCTGATGAAGCTACATCCCAAGTTAACATGCCTAGTCTCAAAGTGGTATGATCTAGTTCCCCCTGCTTGTAGATGTACCACTTGACTGTGGTATTGTCTGAAACACCTTGTAGAGGTCTTGGGGACCAAGATGATTCATATAAATTAAGTGCCTAAATCAGGGCAAGCATCTCTTTTATATGTATGCACTTGTGATTGTCCTAGGTGTCCCACACACCTTGCACTACTACCCCTTCTGAAACTGCTCCCCAAACAAAGTCCAAGGCATTTGAGAAGACTGGCGGCTTTGGAAAAGGGAGGGGTAATGGGAGACCCAAATTTAGGGATATTTGCTGTCTTCACCAAGTAATATTTCTCCTGACAAACCCCAGCACTAGGATTTAAAAGGACAAAGGATGTTGATGCTGGGACCAAAGAGACTTCAGATACCACTGTATCTTTCTCATGTGGATCTTGCTAGGATTTTCATGGAAAACATAGATGCAAGAAGACCCAAAATCTTGAGGTATTCCCTTACAGTGCCGAAGTCTAAGTGGAAACCCTTACTAATAGATCTGAATGTAGATCTATTTTTTTCTGTGGAAAAAAAGCTTTTCAACTGAAGTGTCCACCTGACAGTCTAGAAACACAATTGTGAGAAGGAGTCAAAATGGACTTTTGAATGTTCTCTTGGAATCCCAGCTTTGTGAAAGCGATCTCTCACCCAAGTTACAGATTCCTAACACTTTGAAAAAGACTGTGCAAAGATAAGAAACCCATTCAACTAAAGAAAAAAGAAAATGGATACCCTCTAGCCTGCAACATCCAACTAAAAAAAAAAGAAAATGGATACCTTCTAGCCTGCAACAAGCTATAACTGGAGTTAACACTCTGCAAACACTCTTGGTGAAGTCGATAGGCCAAAGGGTACAGCAGAGAACGGATAAGTGATCCAGACACATGATTAAGAAATACCTGAAGTCTGGATGAAAAGAATGTGATGATGAGCATCTTTTAAACATAGTGTTACTAGGAAACTTGAATGGGGAAGAAGAGGTAACAGAGTGTAAAGTGATATAATTTAGAGTCCGGGCACTATTGCACTCAGCTTTAAGATGAAAGATCCAGGACTAGTCTTCTTCAAACATCTTTCTTTGGCACTAAAAACTTCCTGAAGGATGAGGAATAACCCCCTGGCAAGGAGGAAGATTCTCTCAAAGCCATCTACAAACTTGATGAATAATCTTCATAACCCATTCGCCTGAAACTATATTTTGCCAAAGACAGAAGTGGAAATTCAGACTTTCTGGAATGAAAAAGGGACTGCAAGGGCTGGAGGAGGGAACAAGTCCCTCAAATAATCAAAGTGACTAGTTGGGCTGTACTTGGGTTTGGGGGTTCCTGAATTCTTTTTGGAACACCCTTGCCATTATGCCAAAATTAGATGAGGATTGAGAGAAACCCTTAGACATTTTGAAAAAGGGCGGAAAAAAATCTTACAGATTCCCTGTTTTAACTTGCCTCTTTCCTCACACTTTTTGATCACCTCTGTAGTAAAGGAACCAAAATGTGAATTTCTATCCAAAAGAGAAAATAAAATCTCATTACTCACGTCATCTGGGGGAAGTTCTAAAAATGCTGCCAGGCAAACCTCTTCAAAACCATACAAGAGCCTATTTCCCTGGAAGAATTATTAACTAAGTCATACAAGCACTGTAAACAGAGAACAATGACTAGTACAATACAAGAAATTAAAAAAATTAAAGCAGATTTTTCCTTACACGAAGAAACTGCACACCAAACATTCCTCAAACTTTCACAATTAGTCAGAATAAACACTACCATTCAAAGATGCAGAAGCATACATTATTTTCCTATAGCCATTAGTAATCTTTCCATCCTTACCAGAAAGAGTAGGATATGAGCTATCTACTTCTTTAGCAGCAGTAGAATTAACTAAAGCTATAGCTACTGGGTCAGGTTTGGGAACAGTGTATACAAATGAAAAAGTCAGAGGAACTTTATGCATTCTATCTGCCTTTTTAGGGCCAGCAGGCTTGCTATCAGGAGAAGTACAGGCGGAGACACACGTATCATCTTCAGCTGACAGAACTGGAGGAACTGGTAAGTTTCAGGAAATTCCTTCTGTAACAGTTAATCTCATAACATTTTCTGATGGACTGAGAAACCTCAGTGTATTCCTACTGTCATCACTGAAACATTTTAGAGTCTCAAATAGGAATCCCAAAGAGAGAATCAGAAACTGAGCTCTCCTCTGAGTCTGAATCAGAAAACTGAAGAGAAAACCTGTATCTGTCCCTTCAACTTCCTGTCTAGATAACAAATCTTGAATCTCTTCAGGAAAAGAGGTATCCTTCTTTCTTTTACCAGTAATCAATAAATAAGGACTGAAATCCTGAAGAAAACTCTGAGCCAGACCCTGTAAACTACTGCTGTCTAAGGAAATTTGAGGGGGAGTAGATACAAGTTTAGTTTTCTATTTGTACAGAGAAAATGGGGCAAACAGTGTTACAAACAGCAGCAGCTTCCTCAGGGATGAGCACAAAATTCTGACAAAACAGGGAAGCCTTCCTTGTTCCCTCTCCCAAGACCAATAAAAGTGCCTCTCCCTTGCCCACTGAGAGGACCCCAACATCTGCAGAGGATGTGGCTAACCCCCAATTCCATAGTGTCTGTAGGTGCTACATCAGGGGGTTCTGAGGTAAATGCTGAGTGGTACCACAAATGGCCACAGTGAGTCACCCAATGCTGCTGAAGCAAATTGCTAGTCTGCTGTGATGGCAAAGGCTGTTTGCTTAACTTTTTCTTTCTGTGGTTGAAAGAAGAACTGACCATGGGACTGGTAGTCTGTTCCATGGTCAAGTCAAAAATGGTGCCTCATTCCCAGGGAAGTCAAGCAGTAATTGCCAGTAAAACAACCAGTCCACAAAAAAGTACTTTTTTGACAGAAAAACACAGTAAAAGGACTTTCAAACACTATGGTAGCCTCAACTGAAAAATAAGCAAAACTTCTCCAAAGAAGGGGGTGCGCTCTTAAAAAGAACATTACAGTCTCAGGAAAACAAGTACCAAAAGCTGGCAAAAATTTGAAGTCTTTAAAAGTCTTTGTTTCACATAAAACACAGTAAAAACTACTTTAACACACTTTGCTAGCCTGAAAAAGTAGAACACACACAAATTTTCTACATAAAAATAAATATTTTTTTTTAATACTGCAAACAACTTTTACACTGACGGGGAAAAAGTGCTCTTGTTTAAAAGTACAATATGGTCTTGTGACAGTTTCTTAAAACACAAACTCCTAGCTTTAAAATAACTTTCCTGAAGACGAAAATAGCAATAACAAAGAAAAATAACTGAATGGAAGTTCTTTGCCAAGAAAATGAAGAGCAAAAGCCAATCTCTGATCCTCGAAAGCCTCAAAGGAGCCCACTCTTCAGCAGCAATAAACCTCTTTAGGGCTTGGCACCTAAACTTGTCTTTTAGTCAGCTCAGCTCAAGCTGCCTAACAGTCTGGGTGTGTGGAATGTGCCCTGAAGCTTTGGAAGTTGACCGGCTGTTATATCCTTGGCAGGACATAAAGTACAGTTTTGTACCTACCATAAATGTAGATGTTCGAGGATTCCCTTGCTGCAGTCCTGACAATTGGGTATAGTCCGCGTCCCAGTCGGCCCGAATACCAGAGTATAAGGCTGACGTCGGTCATGGCGCCTTAGACTGACGTCAGTACGTCAGGGTACTAATGCGCATGACCGACGCCATTTCCTCAGTCTTTTCTTGCCCCAGATGTCAGAAGACCCAAAAAGACAAGTCCCAAAAACAACCTGCACCAAAAAACATGTACAATATATACAGTAATATATACAAAAAACATAAGCATGTAAACTCACCTACACAACCACCCTGAAACACAGAGGGGAAGGAGGGAGGGTAAATTGGACTGCAGCAAGGGAATCCTCGAACATCTACATTTATGGTAGGTACAAAACTGTACTATGTTCTTCGTCTTCCCTTGCTGCAGTCCTGACAATTGGGTAGAATCCCAAAGCAGAGGTAAGGGAGGCTGGCAAATTATAAAGTAGCAGGAGCTGACAACATGCCTTGTAAAACAGCTGTGGCAAAACCAGCTCTAGTCTTAGAGTATATAGGCAGGTGATAATGCCTAGAGAAAGTATGCACTGAACTCCAAGTAGCTGCTTCCAGAATATCCTTAGTTGCCACCCCTTAGAAATGCTGTTGAAGTGGCAGTAGCCCTAGTGGAATGAGGCCTAATCCCAGCTGGAACCTCTTTGCCATGATGGGAATAACAAAATGCAATGCAAAAGCCAATCCACCTAGAAATAGTTTGTTTTGACACAGGCTTGCCCTGTGAACTTAAAGCAAAAGAAACAAGTAACTGCTGAGACTGCCTAAAATCTTTAGTCCTGCTCAAATAATAACGCAATTGCCTGTGTACATCTAAAGTGTGCAAAATCTTTTCCCCTTTATTTTGAGGATCTGCAAAAACGTAGGCAAATGAATAGTTTGGTTTAAAGCCACACTAGAAACCACCTTAGGCATAAAGGAAGGATTAGTACGTAATGATACCCTGTCCTTATGGAAAATCAAAAGGGCTCTACTGCCATAAGGGCCTGCAACTCAGATACCCTTCTTGCAGAAGTAATAGCCAACAGAAAAGCAGTCTTCCATGACAAATATTTCAATTCAGCAGTAGCTGCAGGCTCAAAAGGTTGTAGAGTAAGTTTTTCCAACACAAAATTGAGATCCCAAGCAGGAGTAGGAGCTCTACGTGGGGGTCTTATATTCTTT
This sequence comes from Protopterus annectens, assembly GCF_019279795.1. Taxonomy (NCBI): domain Eukaryota; kingdom Metazoa; phylum Chordata; order Ceratodontiformes; family Protopteridae; genus Protopterus; species Protopterus annectens. Next base: position 554,052,003 of record NC_056726.1, on the reverse strand, counting down.
GCCCCTCTAAGAAACTGCTTGAACAAAGGATGCGAAAACAAAGGTGGGTCACAATCATAGTGAGCTGAAATTGCTGCAGCATGAATCTTTATGGAAGAGAAAGACAAACCTTTTTCCAATAATTCAGTAAGATATTGAAGAGCCACAGTCAAATTAGGCTCTGAAATCTCCAAATTCTTTGCTGTACTCCAAAATAAAAATCTCTTCCATTTTTCTGCGTACACTCTCCTAGTACTAGGCCTTCTAGCTTCCATAATCACATTTAAAACTTGTTGAGGAAGCTGAGACCTACCATGCTTCAACACAGAATATGCCAAGCTGTGAGATGAAGAGATTGAAGCTTGACATTGAGCAGATGACCGTCCTTCTGAGATAACAGATGAGGAATCAGAGGTAAAGGCCATGGAGGCTTCTTTACAAGACTCCTTAGAAGTGGGTACCAGTGTTGCCGAGGCCAATCTGGAGCTATCAAAATCATCCTTGGCCTGTCCTGTCTGACCTTTAGTAATACCTTTGGAAGAAGAGGTAGAGGTGGAAAGGCATAGACATGAAGTTTTTCCAACTGAAAGACAGAGCATCCACTTTCCAAGCTGTGTGATGAAACCCCTTTGTGCAATACTTTGGCAGCTGGTGGTTTAGTGGAGAAGCGAACAGATCTATGTCTGGAGTTCCCCATGACACTGTCAATTTCTGAAATACATGAAGATCCAGTTTCCACTCGTGGGGATCCATGATTTGTCTGCTTAATACATCTGCTAGGAGTTCTGTGCTCCTGGCAGAAACCTTGCCTGAAGAGTCAGTTGCAGGCTTAACGCAGTTTCCCATAAAATCATTGCTTGCCTGCATAGAGGATAAGAATGTGTTCCCCTTGCTTGTTGATGTACCACATGACAGTTGTGTTGTCTGTCAGAATCAACACCTGCCCTGGAAGAAGTAACTCCTTGAACGCCATCAATGCAAACTGGACTGCTAACATCTCCTTCATGTTGATATGTAGATGCTGTAGTCTGGCAGGCCACTTGTCTTGTATCCACTTTCCATTTAAATGAGCGCCGCAAGCAGTGTCCGAGGCATCTGTCGTTAAAACCTGACTCGCCTCTGGCCGGGTCACAGAGAGTCCCTTGTTTAGGTGACATTCCTGAGCCCACCACAAGAATTCCTTTTGAAGGCAAGGTATTATTTGAATGACAGTGTCCAAATCTTGGCAGTGCTGTGTCCATACATTTTGAGATACCATTGCAGCTTCCTCATATGCAGTTTGGCATTGGGAAGCACCAGAATACAAGATGCCATGAACCCTAATGCTTGAAGGACTGTCCTTGCAGTCAGCACGGACTGATGAGATAGTTGGTGGAAGTAAAGTGACAGACTCTTTTGTTTGTCCGGGGTTAAAAGGCCATCTGGGCTGCTGTATTCAGTCTCACACCCAGAAAGCACATGTCTTGAGAGGGTACTAGACTGGACTTTATTTCGTTCACAGAATACCCTAGGCATCTTAGCACTGCTATGACATATTTCAGATGCTGTAGAAGGTGTTCCTTTTCTTGAGCCAGAATCAGGCAGTCGTCCAAGTAAGGATAAATTTGAATGCCTTGAAGCCTGAAGTAAGCTATCACTGGAGCCAGAACCTTTGTGAATACTCTGGGCGCAGTAGATAAGCCAAAGGGCAATGCAGAGAACTGATAATGAAAATCTCCAGTTCGAAACCGCAGATACTTTCTGCAACTTAGCCTTATGGGCACATGAAGGTAAGCTTCCTTGAGATCCAAAGTTACCATCCAGTGATCCTTGCCCAGCAGAGGTAACAGTTGCTGCAACGTCAACATCTTGAACTTGGGAATGTCCAGATAAGTGTTGAGGATAGATAAATCCAAAATTGGTCTCCACGTGTTCCCCTTCTTTGGTACTAGGAACAGGCGAGAATAAAATCCGAAGCCCCTTTCTGACACAGGGACTGGCTGAATAGCCCCTATCTGGAGTAACTGAGAGGACCCCAACATCTGCAGAGGATGTGGCTAACCCCCAATTCCATAGTGTCTGTAGGTGCTACATCAGGGGGTTCTGAGGTAAATGCTGAGTGGTACCACAAATGGCCACAGTGAGTCACCCAATGCTGCTGAAGCAAATTGCTAGTCTGCTGTGATGGCAAAGGCTGTTTGCTTAACTTTTTCTTTCTGTGGTTGAAAGAAGAACTGACCATGGGACTGGTAGTCTGTTCCATGGTCAAGTCAAAAATGGTGCCTCATTCCCAGGGAAGTCAAGCAGTAATTGCCAGTAAAACAACCAGTCCACAAAAAAGTACTTTTTTGACAGAAAAACACAGTAAAAAGGACTTTCAAACACTATGGTAGCCTCAACTGAAAAATAAGCAAAACTTCTCCAAAGAAGGGGGTGCGCTCTTAAAAAGAACATTACAGTCTCAGGAAAACAAGTACCAAAAGCTGGCAAAAATTTGAAGTCTTTAAAAGTCTTTGTTTCACATAAAACACAGTAAAAACTACTTTAACACACTTTGCTAGCCTGAAAAAGTAGAACACACACAAATTTTCTACATAAAAATAAATATTTTTTTTTAATACTGCAAACAACTTTTACACTGACGGGGAAAAAGTGCTCTTGTTTAAAAGTACAATATGGTCTTGTGACAGTTTCTTAAAACACAAACTCCTAGCTTTAAAATAACTTTCCTGAAGACGAAAATAGCAATAACAAAGAAAAATAACTGAATGGAAGTTCTTTGCCAAGAAAATGAAGAGCAAAAGCCAATCTCTGATCCTCGAAAGCCTCAAAGGAGCCCACTCTTCAGCAGCAATAAACCTCTTTAGGGCTTGGCACCTAAACTTGTCTTTTAGTCAGCTCAGCTCAAGCTGCCTAACAGTCTGGGTGTGTGGAATGTGCCCTGAAGCTTTGGAAGTTGACCGGCTGTTATATCCTTGGCAGGACATAACTCATATAGTTAAGTCTACTGCAGCAGTGATCAATATGATCAACATCAGCATTTCTTTAACTGTTTGCTATAGCTGGAGGCAGTCAAGTATGTTTGACACTATCCCCACAGATGGACAATCCTTGAAAGATCCCCTGGTTCAATTAATGTTTCGCTGAGGATCTGTCCTGGTCCTATTCATCTTGTCTGCCACAATGTTTTGCTCTGATGAATTGTAATAATCTGTAAAAAGAGATTAGATCTGATTACCCCTTTTTTAATTACGTACGACACTGATATGTGTGTGATGACTAGTGTGACACTGCCAGCCCAACTATCTGGAATTTTGTAAGTAATTCTATGTCATTTGTGAATACTGATATGATTTATACAGAACTGTATGTTATGTACTGAGCTTCAAAAATGTAAACACAGCATACCCTGCTGGAACATGATTAACTTACAAAACATCAAGAAAATAAGTTGAAATTAAGTGATTTATGATGTGCTATAAAAGTTAGTTAATGCAGCAAGGAGAAAGCATGTCTAGAGCTACAAGTTTCTATCTATTGTTATGGAGAGAAGTAATTACTAGAAGTTCCAGTTCTGAGCAAACATCTGAGAGATATGTATTTTTCATAGGTTCATAGGTAGATACTAGACTATCGGCCCTGGGGCCTATACAAGTCCAGCCAAAAAGGTACCCTGGCTTTTGCCACCCAAGAAAATTATTTTCCTGTGCCACTGTCGAGCAGAGCCACAAAGGTGATCCCCCGGGTGAATTTCCTATTTCCCATCCAATCATCAAGATTTTTCTTGAAGAGTGCTAATGAGCTTTGCTTGATATAGGTAGGTAGTTTATTCCAGAGTATGGGAAGTCACTGGGACACAAATCTATCCCTCCGACATGTTCTGTTTATTGTGGTGACAAGGTTTAGGTCCCTAGAGCGTGTAGCTCGGAGGGATTGGGATTTCTTTAAGTGGAGCATGTCCAACAGCTCTGGGTTTGACATAGCTTTGTATGTTAGGCAGAGATCACCTCTGAGTAGGCGATATGCGACGGAGTAAAGCTGGAGTTTTTTGCGATGGTTTGCGTAGGGCATCTATTTGAGGCTGGTAATCCTCTTTGTGAGGTATTTCTGCAGCCTTTCCAGTTGTTGTAGATGTCTTGTGAGGTACATACCAAAAGGGGCGTTGTACTCTATAATGGGTCTAATGAGTGATGAGTAGAGGGGAACAAAGACCTCTTTTTTTCTGGATGAGAAACATTTTGTGATGAGGTGTGCCACGTAGAAAGATTTCCTGACTACTGTGGCGATGTGATTATCAAAGGAGAGACTACTGTCCACCTGTGTCCCAAAGTCTCTTATCACACTTTCGGTGTTAAGTATACTACCGCCTATGTTGTAGTTCATGGGTACAGAGTTTTTACCAAAGGGGATGACAATGCACTTTTTTGCATTGAGCTTGACTTTGACACCAGGCATCTGTCTCAGTGAGGCCTTTTTGTAAGATGTCCACATTGTTAGGAGTTTTGATTATGGCTCCTAGTTTGCAGTCATCTGCAAACTTCATTAGCCAAAGACCTTCTGTGTTAGCCTGTACTTCAGAGAAGTAGATACCATACAGGAGAGGACCCAGGACTGAACCCTGTGGTACTCCACTTGTCACTGGTCTGAAGTCGGATTTGGAGTCTGCTACTTTTACAATGTGGGTTCTGTCAGTAAGCCAGTTGGCAACCCAGCTTGTGACATAGGGATTTATACCTAGTTTAGTGAGTTTATCTATAATTCCAGAGTGGGGGGGTGGTGTCAAAAGCCTTGGCAAGATCAAGATAGGCTGTGTGAACCACCTTATCCTTGTCTGCGGCTTTGGTGACTGAACAGAGAAATGTTAAATTTTGTTAAGTTTCTGTTAGCCTGGGAACTGAAAGCAGGTGACAAAGAATGATGTCATCCAGGTTAACCCAGCAGTAATATGTGATATTAATTTAAGAACTCTCTCAGACAGAGAGGGAGACAAGGCATTTTGTATTTTGTCTTTGACCTGGAAACATCCATCATCAGCATTTCTGCCTACATGGTGTCTGTAAATAAGACTTAGGGCATAGTATCTTTTAGATACAGATAGGAATACAATACAGATCAGTTTGGATGTTTTCTGTATTTATTTGAGACTGTCTTGCAATGTTGTTTTAAAATATTTCCTGTGATTTGAACTCTGTAGTTACTGTGTTGATTGAGTATTGTCTTGTTCTTTTATTATTTATTAAATATATTTAAACCTAACTTTGTGGCTGATATTTGTGAGGCATATTTAAGCTCTTAAGAGTAATTGCATATGTATTTGGTGACACTGTACAGATCACTCCTAAATAACTTTGCAAGTCTTGGTCACACTTACCATTTGGATAATAGTAACATTACACAGCAGGATTGGTAACCCTTTGTAAGGGCCTTCTGGTAGCTGATAATAAGGGATTGGTGGCAATGATAACTACCTAATAGTCTGGCAGAAGGGGGCATAGTTAGTAAATCTGTATCAAGTCAAGTCAAGTCAAATTTTATTTATATAGCACCTCACAGACAAAATATGCCACCAAAGTGCTTTACAAAGTTACAAAAAATAAAATACAAATTCAATCAACATACATTACTAAAAGCCAAGTCATAAAAATAAGTCTTAAGATTTGATTTAAAAACTTCCCCAAGTGTGTGTGTGTGTTTGTATATAAATCAAATCTCAAAGTGTGTGTGTGTCAGCTACTTGGGCATGGACATGAAGCACTGGCTGGACAGAGAGGGTGCTGGAGATCTTGGCTTGACCCCTCAGCTGAGATCTGAACCCTATAGCTGTGCCAGTGGGGAGTCTTATTGGGGATATGGAAAAAGAGGGAAAAACCAGATCCAAACTGACTGTGATCTCTATGTGCTGTTAAAGGAAATTGTACTTTACTGTGTATGTACTTGTCATCATCCCATTGTGTACGTCCTTCACTGTTGCCAGTGGTGAGGATTGAAGCTCCTTGATTACTGGGTCAGTGCAAGGGCGTCACAACTAGCAGAAGGTTTGGAGATGATAAATGTTCTGGGACATAGAAACATTTTATTAGAGACATAATCTCTAAACATTTACGTACTTTAATCAGATCTGCTAGTTCAGAGATCTTGTGCTTTTTCTTTCTCTGGGACACAACACCCAACAAAGTCTGTTGCAACTCTGGTTATAGACTAAGTATGGTACAGAGCCATGGCAGGAATCTGTCACATGTGAAGTGAGTACAACAAAACACAGTAAAAATAGCTATGAAGTCCAGAATGTTAAGATATTTCTGGAGATGGACTTTAATAGCTCAGAAACTGATTTTAGCAACATTTTATTTGTCAAGAAAAAGAAAAAAAAACAACATATGGGACGAGTCCAGAAGACACCTCAGAAAAGCATACTGTAAGTAAAAAATGAAAAAGATTTTGCCTGGTTCATGAGAAAGTCAGGCTGAAAATAAGATTTTTTTTAAGAATTAAGGCAGTCTTCTAACGCATGTAAATACAAAATGACAGCCAAATAGTGTGCAAAGACCTAATAAGACACACTATCCTCTTTAAGTACTCTTAGAGGAGTTTACCAAGAAAAGGTAAACTCAACACTCAAAAATGTAAACCAGACACATAAAAAGATATAAATTGTCTGGCAACAATGGGAAGTGAATATGCAGGAAGAGAATTAAATAGCCAGTCTCCTGATTCCTTCTTTTATTGGGTACCTGAGTTGGACATTCCAACGTACTGCAAAATATAAGCCTCTCCAAGGATCTTCCTACCCCAATGCCAGAAATGAACTGGAACAAAAAACTGGGAAGGTTTTATGGAAATCAGACTGGGGAAAGGAAGACCCATGAGTGAGCAGAATTTTGAAATGAAGACTAAAATAATGTCATCTCTTGGGAGGGCCCTCTCATCTACCTGAGACTCCCTGACATAATTTAACAGAAACTGAATTTGCCTTGCTAGACACTATATGTTGATACTGGACTAGTGGAAGGATTTTTTTTATCAAATTGGATGAGAAATAAAAAGAAGGTTAGTTATTATATAAAATAGTTATTCCATTTACTTACATTTTCCAAGAACCTCAGGAGACAGAGAGGATGGTAGACCAACCCAAATATAGGGAAGCATGTAGCATCTCAGCTGTGACATCCTTTGGCAATTCTAATAAAGTGGCAAGGTAACTATAATGAGCACTGCCTCATAATAGGCTCCAGAAATATCAATAGTAATGTCATAAGTACATCTTAGAGGGTGTTTAAGAGACTGAAATACATAATGCTGATGGAATCAAACTAAGCTAGTTGATTAAAAAATGTGTGGGTCTGCAGCTCTTATATCATTTTCAAAGTTGTATGTACCTCCCAAGAAACGACACTGAACTCTGAATACCCAGACTGCTCTACAACCAATAGGTCAGACAGCCTCAACCAAGGAACGACCCGCAGAGGACCCAGCAGTAACACTTTTAAAACAGCTGCTTGCACATCCCACATGCCGTTTCTACCAACCCTTCCTTTCTCCACCACGGTCAGCCCTTCTAGTCATTTCAATCCCCTCTCCTGTCATTAGTTTAACTGAACACTGTATTTTTAGCCCTTCTGAATAATCTGTTACAAGTCCAAATGGACTTTCTTCAGCAGTAAAACTTGTTAGTTTTAGCGCGTTGTATAATCTGCTACAGGCCTGATAGGACTCTTCCCTAGCAGCTGAACTTGTTTAGTGTTAGTCCTTGTGTATTATCTGTTACAAGTCTAATAGGACTTTCTTAAGCAGCACAACGACTCTAGTTTTAGCCCCTTGGTATAAACTGTCACAAGTCCAATTGGACTACCTTAAGCAGCAAGACTAATTAAAAGTGCTTGTCTAGCTACCTAGGACAGTCAGACCTGTGCAGAAATAGCTGACTGATTGTTTCTATAACTTCCTTGCTCAGTCAGACGTCCTTGGTTCTAGACATATTCCCTCTTATCCCAACTTAACTTCTCCCACGTGGAGCTCCGCATTGGCCCTGAACATTCCCAAGAGCCTTTGCAGCATTCAAATTCCCTTCCTGGCACCATACACCATCTTTAGTCCTTCTATCTCCCACTAGGTTGCAGAGTGCCCGCCGGTGATGTGCATATGCCATGCATAGGTACTGCTTTGCTTTATTGTGCCTAGAACTACTGAAAGCTAGAATTAAACAAAGTCATACTATTGGCGATAGCAATTGTTATTTAACAGCTGTGTTTTTACCTATGCACTGCTTCTACTGTTTTTTACTGTTAGTAGTCCTAAACCTGATAGTTTAATGGTTATTCCTAGTGTTGCTAGCTCCTTAAGCGCATACCTTTAGTGTAAATGCTAGTCAGGCAAAGTACAGTGCTAAAAAGGGAAAGCACAGCACTACCACGAGTCCCTAGCACTAATATTTAAGGCTTTTTCTAATTAAGAAATAAATAGCAACAGTATCACCAAACCAAAGAAAAACAAGCTTCAAAGCAGGATCTGACCAACGTAATCCACAGAGTAAACGAGTGCCAAGTGGGTAGTTGCAAGAAAATTTATTGATATAAAACAGCGCTCGGCTAGATACCGAGCTTTTTCAAGTTAAAAATGAATTAAAACATTGGAAACAGTGCCATTTTATATATCTTTCCCTATCACATGGTTAGCTAGTTAGCTGTTAGTCTTAAGTCAATTAACAATTAACAATTAGTGAGGAGTGCTACTTTAGTGAACCCCAGGTTTAAATGAGAGTGTTAACATCAGCAGTGTTCTCAAAATAAGAAGAGCTCGCTTGTAGGTTTGTAAGTAGACACACCCTTCACAGTAAGATCATTCACTGTTGTAGGTGTCTGCTGCAACATGACTTTTTAACTACAGTAAACTTTATGCTTGTATACTTTTTTCAACAATTTTTTCTCTACAGATGTATGTTTTCTATTTCTACTATTTTTAAAATCGTTTTAACATTCACCAAATATATTTAACACAAAAATTATGAACAACAAGAATACAGTTTTTGACATAACTGACAATGCAGTTCATTTAACAGGTTTTATATGTATACACACTTGCTACTAGAGTTAATACATGAGCATTAGCACGTACATTTTTAAACAGTGTATTTTATGTTTCAAATGTGCAACGCTTTGTAATATGGGTATTTCTTTTTAAACACATGAGCATTTCTCCTTTTTAAATTATGAGTGTTGCTTCACTAAAGTAGCACTCCTCACTAATTGTTAATTGTTAATTGACTTAAGACTAACAGCTAACTAGCTAACCATGTGATAGGGAAAGATATATAAAATCTCACTGTTTCCAATGTTTTAATTCATTTTTACCTTGAAAAAGCTCGGTATCTAGCCGAGCGAAAGCGCTTGTTTTATATCAATAAATTTTCTTGCAACTACCCACTTGGCACTCGTTTACTCTGTGGATTACGTTGGTCAGATCCTGCTTTGAAGCTTGTTTTTCTTTGCTTTTTCTAATTAACTGATGGTCTCTACTCTTTTGTCTACTATCACCAGCTAGATAACAAATTGCCTTAAGTAATGTAGCTCCTAACTCAGCTGAACTGCTCTGTGCAATGCTAATCTGGACAATTGTGAGTTCTGTATAGTGTAACATAGTCCAGTAACTGTCTGAATAACTGGGCAAAATATTTCTTCTGGAATTGTTTAAATGCATACTAACTGAGCTGCTGTGTGCAATGTTAATTTGGACAATTGTGACTCCTGTATCTGTATTGTGCACGTTAGTCAAGTAACTGTCTGAATATCTGTGCAAGATATTTCTGCTGGAATTTTTTAAATGCATACCTAAAATAGATGTTGAGTGGTGATTTTTTCTGTTTGATGTGACTAAAGTATTTAGCTGCTATTCTGTTTGATGTGATTAAAGTATTTAGCTGCCTAGTGTCATACAGTGATTACTTAATGCAGCAATGTCTAAATGATTACAAACTAGGCCACTATCTATTGTCTAACCACTATTGTACTCCATTGAATTTGTAGCTTCTACCTTTAAACTGCTCTATTGTAGTGTCTCTTCCCTCTCAAAACTCTCTCCCAGCAGACCTGCACGCATACCCAGTGAACTACCTGTCTCCCCTTCCAGTGATACTCTCGCACCCACCCTGCCTCTCACCACATCTCTCCAATCCTTGTTTGTTACTATATACTATTTACATTATTCTTCCATAGTGTGCTCTCCACCACAGCTTACCCCCACTTACCACTGCTCATTACAGGCTCTTGTTATCTCTATCTCTGTCTTAGTTCTTCCCCTCACTGTATACCTACTTTGTTTTCCAGAGCTCAGACAGCCTCAACCAAGGAACCACCCGCAGAGGAACCAGCAGTAACTGGCCAGAACCCTGTGTGCACCTCCCAAGAAAGGACTCTAAACTCTGAATACCCAGACTGCTCTACAACCAATGTATGTTTAAAACAGACTAACTCAAAATATATCCTAACACTTTTAAAATGGCTACTTGCACATACCATGTGTCGTTTCTACCAACCCTTCCTTTCTCCACCACAGTCAGCCCTTCTAATCATTCTAATCCCCTCTCCTTTCATTAGTTTAACTGAACACACTGTATTTTTAGCCCTTGTGTATAATCTGTTACAAGTCCAAATGGACTTTCTTCAGCAGTAAAACTTGTTAGCTTTAGCCTGTTGTATAATCTGTTACAGGCCCGATAGGACTCTCCCTAGCACCTGAACCTGTTTAATCTTGGTCCTTGTGTATTATCTGTTACAAGTCTAATAGGACTTTCTTAAGCAGCACAACGACTCTAGTTTTAGCCCCTTAGTATAAACTGTCACAAGTCCAACTGGACTACCTTAAGCAGCAACACTAGTTAAAAGTGCATGCCTAGCTACCCAGGACAGCCAGACCTGTACAATAAATACCTGATTGACTGTTTCTATAACTTCCTTGCTCATTCAGCCATCCTTGGTTCTAACCCGCTCTGTTCACCCTACGGGCTCGCTTCACTTTTCTACCCTACCCCCATTCCCTCCCACCCCCTTTCATTTTGGTTTATAGCCATATACCACTCCCCTCAATTACTAAAGCCCACCTCCCACCACACTAATTACCCCATCATACTTCAGAATTACTCTGGTTTCCTCCCACAGTGGATTGGACACTCTAAATTGGCCCTAGGCATGAGTGCGTGCATGTGTGTGCCTTCTGTGGAAGGTTGGGTACTGGGCTGGCAACTCAACACCGTAAAACTCCACTGTCAATCATGAGCAGGCAGGTGATCCTCTGTGGTGACCCCTAACCGGGAAAAGCCAAAAGAAGAAGAAGAAGAAGAAGACTCCAGTACCCAATTATCCTCTTAACAGGTCTGCTACAAGCCTCTTCACATAACCAGTTATTACTCCACCTACTTTAACAACTCTCCCTAATAACATTAGCAATGTTCCTCTTACCACATAACCTCATACTAAAAACCCTACTCTGTGTAATCTCTATTTCTGCCATGCTCCTCCTCTCAGCCTTATCCAACTTCACCACAACCTAACCGCCTTCAGGTAGACTTCAACCCTCAGCTATCATTTAGCCCAACCAAATATTCATTTAGCTCCATAATTCTTTCAACCCTCCCAAACTATCACCTACACAAATTGCTTCCACCTAGTAGAATGGCCCACCCCTCCTTAAACCCATTAAAATTATCATCAAGCTTAACAAACTCTACTTATATCTACTAAAACAAACTTGCATGTTGTGGAGACATACACCCCAACCCAGGTCCAGGCACACCAAACACCCCAAACCAAAATCAACTCAATTCCCCTACTCCACAAACAGCAAAACTCTCTCCTTTTTCTTAACCTAAATGTGAGAAGTATCCTGAATAAGGTCCATGACCTCCATGCCCTAAAACTGTCCTATTAACTGAGACATGGCTAAAACCAGAAATTCACAACAATGACATTACAGCCCCAGGGTATAATATCATTCATAGAGACAGAGCAGGCAAAAGGGGTGGAGGGGTAGCTATAATGTAAAAAAAAATCTCATCCGTGAACAACTTGATATTAGCAACCCAGACTTTAAAAATGTAGAACTCATTCTTGCCAAGTTTAAACTGAATCCCAAGAAACACATAAATATCATTGACTGCTACACCCCCCCCCCCCCCAGGAAACAATATAACAATCATGGAGAACCTACTAGAATGGATCTCAAACTCCCTGCCTCAGGAAAATATCCTGCTAGGTGACTTTAATATAGACTGGCTCAATTGTTCTAACTACAACCCATCCTCTCACATTAACTTTCATGGGTTTACCCAACTTAATACATCCCCAATCAGAAATGACAAAAGATTCAAATGCCAATCCATATTGGACTGGATACTTACATCTCACCCCACACTTGCATCCCAAGCTGGATGTTTGCCAGACATTCTCAGTGACCACCAACCAACATACCTATTGAGAACCAAAACATCCCATATAAACCAGGTAACACTAAGAAAGGCCAAAAACAAAAAGAACTTCAACCCTAAACTTTATCCATGATCTAAAATGTTGCAATTGGGCTCCTCTAAAACAGATGTCTCTTAAAGATGCAGTAAATTACTTTAACTCAACCTCCCTAAAATATTCAGCCATCACGCTCCCCCCAGAACCACTAGAATAAAAACTAAATATGCCCCATGGCTAACTAAACCTACTAAAGCTATTCTCATTGAAAGGGACAAAGCTTGGATACAATTACACAAAAACAAAACGCAAGTAGAAAAACAAAACTACTCAGAATTTCGTAACAAAGCCAAGAAACTCATCAAAGTAGACAAAATCAACTATTATCACAATCTACAGGAAAAACATGCTAAACACCCTCATAGGTTCTGGGCAGCAATAAACTCTGTATTACAGCCTGGGAAAACTACTACCCCTACATTTACAACAGGAAACAATCAAGATAACATCCCCACCCAGTTTAATAAATACTTTACAGAAATAATTCAGTCCCTAGCCAATAAGCAAATTTGTAACTGTCCCCCTACCCCAACAACTACACCAACAAACAAAGGAATGCAGGATAACAGCACCCACTTCAGCTTTCAGCCAGTCTCAATCAAAACCAATCAAAACCAAACAAAAACTCCTCCAGAAACTTAAACCGACCACGATGGCTGCTGATAACCTACCCGCAGAATACCTCCAAATAGCTGCAGCAGCTATAGGCTATCCGGTTGCAATCCTCATTAATACATCTATCTCAGATTGTAAAGCCCCTTCTATATGGAAAATCTCCGACCTCATACCACTACACAAAGGAGGCAACTCCTCTGAACTCAGCAACTACCATCCTATTGTATTTTATTGCCCTTATCAAAAAATCTTGAAAGGGTCATACACACTCAACTCATGGACTACCTACAAAAAACTATCTACTATGTAAAAATCAGCATGGCTTTAGACCCTTCCACAGTACAACAACTGCCCTTGTATCATTCACTAATAGCATTAATCAACATAGAAATAATGGACAACTAGTCTCAGCCATATTTTTAGACTTGTCCAAAGCTTACGATATGGTCAACCACAATAAACTCCTCAACACACTCTCTACCCTAAACCTCAGTATCTCCTCTATCACTTGGTTTCAGAACTACCTATCAGGTCATCAGCAGGCAGTAAAATGGCAGAACCAACTATCCTCTCTACTGCCAGTATCCTTAGGAGTCCCTCAAAGTTCCATCCTAGGCCCTTTGCTCTTCTCTCTATTTACAAATGAACTCTCATCCTCCACACCAAAGGCCTCAGCTATTCAATATGCAAATGGCACCACCAGCATTGTCACCCTCACGCTACAGGACCTCTACTCCCAAAAACAAAAATGGTTCTCACTAGCTGAAACCTGGTTCACTAACCCCCAGCTTATTCTTAACTCAACTAAAACAAAATTACTCCTCTTCAGCCCACATAGATCCTTCCCCCAAACAGATAACTTCACTATCTACTCTAATAACAAAACTGCTATCACCCCAGCCACCCACACCAAACTGTTAGGCGTTGAGATTGGCAATCACCTAAGATTCGACTTGCACATAGCCCAAACTATCAAGAACGTACACAAAAAACTACGACTGCTCTATCGCAACAAGCAATTTCTCTCAAAACACTCTAAATCCACAGTAGCTAAGACACATCTGCTATCCACCCTCCTCCATGCATCTCCAGTCAAAACTAACCTTCGTAAAACTGACCTACACAAACTATTTATTTATTTTTATTTATTTCATTTGTTAACCGGGTAGTATCAGACTGGGCAAGAAGCCCGTTTTCAGCAGAGACCTGGGGAGAAAAGCTCCAAAATACAATCAAGCTATGAGGAAGACATATACAGATGATACAGGACTTGCAAGAGATGAGTTATAACATATTACAGATTATTCAGTACTATCTAATATGTCACAGAGACATAAGTACAGCATCATATGTTCAATAAAATAGGTTAAAACTTAAAGACTAAGCAATAACTCAAATTATTTGCAAACATGGTACAGATTTAAATTACAGATGATACAGGAACAGAAGACTATTTACAATGAAGTTAGACTTATGTATATAAGGTCAAGCTAAAGAGGAAGAGAGGGGAACATGAAGTTGGGTAAACAGTCCCTGAGATAAATACAGAGATTACATGAGAGTAACAGTAAGTTAGCAGAGCATAATAGTTGTGAGCAAAGTTTTGAGAGAGAACTGTTCCCTACAAAGCAGTAGACAGTTGTCTTATTAGGTGTGCTAACACAACATAAGAGGTAGCATAAAGGGAGGGTACAGTTGTGGGATTCATGGAAGATATTAACCTGGATTATGGCAGGAGCAAAGCCAGTGAGTTGCTAGGTGTTCTTTTAGGAGTTTGTTGAACTCATGGTTGTTTGGGTTTTTTGTGATTGTCTGAGGAAGTGTGTTCCATAGCTTGGCAATTTTGTAAGAGTAGAGGGAGTCACCATGAAGGTTGTGGGAGCGGGTGACATTTAACATTAATTTTTCTGATAATCTGAGGGGTCTGGGATTACAGTTTGGTTGTACTAAGTTAGCCAGTGCAGGGATGTTTTTGGGTTGGTGGATAATTTTATGGACTATGGTGAGTTGATTGAGGGATAAAAGTTTAGGGAGTTCAAGCCAGTTTAGTTGAGAGAGGGCTGTGCAATGGTGAGTCCTATATGGGTGACTGGGGGCAAATTTTGCTATTCTGTTTTAACAGGCTTCTAGATTATTGAGGTCAGTCTTATGCAGATTAGTGAAACTGTGAGAGCCATAGAGGAGAGTTGAGAACAGGTGAGACTGGGCAGTGGCCAGTCTGGCGCTGTTGGTTAGGAATGGTTTTGCTCTATAGAGGGTGCCTAGTTTGGAATGCGCTTTTTTGATTGTCAATGAAATACGTTTATCAAATTTTAGATGTGCATCAATTGTTACACCTAGAAGTTTAGTTTGGTTAGTGGGAAGTAACTTGGTTCCACCGGAGGAGTGGATTGAGAGTGGGGGTTGGCAAGGAGTGGATTTCTTATTTGTGAAGACTATTATCTTGGTTTTGTTTGAGTTTAGAATAAGTTGATGTTCAGCTAGATGTTTTTCTATGTCTTGAAAGCAAGACTGCATTTGTACTTGAAGTTTTTGGGGAGTTGAGGTTGAGTAGATAAGTGTGGAGTCATCGGTATATTGGACAATGGAGGTGTGATTTATTGAGGAGTTGAGGTCATTTGTAAATACGCTAAAGAGGACAGGGCCAAGTATGGAGCCTTGGGGTACACCTACAGAGATGGGTAGAAGGGGAAAGATTGTTTTCTCATCTGGTAGCTTGCTGATGATTGAAGAGATAGCCATGGAACCAGTTCAGGGATGTGGCTGTAGACCCAAGGAAGAAAGCTTGTTTAGTAGTAGCTGGTGGGAAACGGCGTCAAAAGCTTTGGACATATCAAGGAAGATAAAGGAGACAAGTTGACCTTCATTTAGTAGGTGATGAATGGAGTTGGTGAAAGATAATAGGGAAGTGCTGGTACTATGTCTAGATCTAAAGCCATACTGGGAGCTGGTTAATAGGTTGTGGGTCAGAAGGTTGTGCAGGAGATGATTGTGGATACATTTTTCTAGTATTTTTGCAAGGGGTGAAAGGATGGCTATGGGATGACAGTTTGTAAGTTCTTTGGATGGCCCACCTTTGTGGAGGGGAATGATATGGGATATCTACCAGAGAGTTGGGACGTATTGTTCGGAAATGGATCGGTTGATCAGGATTGATATGGGGTAGGCTATAGAGGGAGCTGCTATTTTTAGGCATTCATTTGGAAGTAGGTCAGCAATGACACAGCAGGGTTTTAGCTTGGTTAAGAGTGCTTTTATGTAGCTAGTTTGGATGGGAGAAAAAGTAGAAGGGATGGGATGATTTACAGTTGGAGAGGGGGGAGTAGGGGGGTTTCTGGGATGGTCTCCTAGCAGAAGGGTAATGGTATTAATAAAATGGGAGTTGAATTGTGTAGAAATTGGGTCAGTGTTTGAAGAGGTAGGGGCTGGTGTTGAGGAGGGGCCAGGATTGAGGAGACAGTTAATGCTTTGCCAGAATTTTTGGGGGTAGTTTTGGTGTGACTGCTGACAGGAAAGGAAGTAGTCTTGTTTGTCTTTCCTGATTTGTTTTTTTAGCTAGATTTCTAAGCTGCTGATAGCTAGTGAGGGTAGAATTATCTCTGGTAGTGTGGTAGGCAGTCCATGCTTTGTCCCTGCCTTTTATTAATAGCTTGGTATCTGTGGTTAGCCAGGGCAGGGATATGGTTTTTGATCTAACCTTCCTGATGGGAGCAAGATTATAAAATATATTAAGGAAGTTATTGTTGAAGTATTATACTGCCATATCTAATTGGAGGTTTTTGAGTGGTGCCCAGTTACATTGTTGCAGCAGGTGACTGAATAAAGGGGGGAGAATTTTTCTTGCTATGGATGTATTTGTAGGTGATGTTGCATAGGGTATGGACTCATTGGTTGAGCTATGATCACTGAGGGAATCAGGGAGACACTCTGCTAGGTAACCAAGACTGGGCTTGTTTGTTACAATCCAGTCTAAAGTTGACTGTTTTTTGGTGTGTTTGTCTATGCGGGCTGGGCAGGTTATGGTTTGGGTGAAGTTAAATAGATTCAGAAATTTGGTGGGGGTGTTGGATGAGCAGGAGTGGCAGTCAAGGTTGAAGTCACCTAGAATGATAGTTTCTTGGTTAAAATTGCTAGATGCCCAGGCTAGCAGACTTTCTATGGTGGGTAGGTTATTACCAGGAGGGAGATCGGTGGCTATGATGATTATTGATTTGTTTGGGTTGATGTCCAGGCGGGCAGTTAGGATTTCTGAGCTGGGTAGATCAGCGAGGAGTGCAGCTTAGTTGAACGACCTTAAGTGTGTCCTTGAATATAATGGCTACGCCACCCCTTTTTTATTTAGTCTGTTTAGTCTAATGATGTTATAACCAGGTTTGATGACTTCAGTGTCTTTTATGTAGGGCTTTAGCCAGGTTTCTGTAACTACAGCTATATCTGGATGGTAGTTAAATAAAAACTCCACGGCCACTGCACACCAATGCCAACAGATCCAATAGTGTCCAGGATGGAAGAAAAAATGTATCAAAGCCAAGACGAAGAATTAATCCAAACCACGAAAATATTTAATGACAGACTTAGCGCTTTCACCTTTCAAGGCATCATCAGAGTCAAATAACCATTGCAACATCCCTCAATTATATACTAAAAACTATAGGCAATTAAACAATTAACATAAACAAACAACCAATGAGCCATTATTGTCAATTAGTTAAAGAACATTCCATTCACTACATGCTAAAAAGCCAAAGATACCTAAAAACATTTAAAATGATGCAAAAATTGTATATGTTATAGAATTCTATTGATGAAATCTTAAACAATTCTTATAACAGATATCAACACTCATATTAAATAGTAAATAACCATAAATAACACACACAATAGTGTGAATAATAAATAAATACTATTACATCTTAATTTTATACTAAAAAATTAATCTATCAATGTAAACATTCTAATATAAACAGTTCAATTTCTGTTTATTAGATAATCCTAAAAAATTATTAATGTCATTTTGATATACTACTTAGATACCAATAGATCTAAAAAACATGAGATCTGTGCACCAATAGGGGCTTGATGGAAATATAATCATTCAGCCCAGGGTAGCTCATGGCATTTAACCTGAATTGCCATTCCATCTCTTTTAAAGCTACCTTGTTCTTAATATCACCCCCACTTTCAAAATGCACCCTATCAATAACAAAAAACATAAATTTCTTAAAATTATTGCATTTCATACTGTGAAGGTATAAAGCATTGTGAGGATCTTTGTTTTTTATAGATCTAAGATGTTCAGGAATCCTTTCTCTTAATCAGCGAGTAGTCATCCCGACATAAAATGCCTCACAAGATGAACAATTCGCCACATATACCAGGTTCCTAGAGTTACAGTTGCAAATTCCTGGGCAAGACAAAGTATATTGATACCCTGAAATAACTACATACGGGCCATCAGCTATAAATCTACAACATCTGCACCCTCCACATTTATTCATCCTAGACCTCAGGAATTGCTTGTTTCTTTCTAAAATACCTTTCAAGTTTTGTCCCCTGCTATAGACTGGTTCTTTACTCACTACCTCCTTCAAATCATTATTCAAACAATAATCCCACACATTTCTCAACATGGCACATAGTTCCTTAGATTTATCACTGTACTTCATGATAAAACATGGTCCCTTAAGATTATTGTCACCTAACGGTTCCTCAGAGTATGGGGTTCCAATCTCAACAACACAATCACCCCTCAAAATAGGAACATAGATGGTACGTCTTTTCTTATTTATTTCTTTTTTCACACTTAGTAATAAATTGATTGGATAACCTCGCTCCAATAACATACCTATTAATTTATAAATTTCTAATCTAAAGATCTCATCGTCACTCACCAATCTAGAAATACGTACCATCTGCCCTTTAACCACCCCCTTACGTTAATGAAAGGGGTGACAACTTGTAAAATGCAGTAATGAATTTGAGTAATTGTCCTTCCTATAAATTGTACTGGACAACTCATTATTCACCTTCGAAATATTAATGTCTAAAAAATTAATACTGTCTTCACCCCAAGTAAAGGTGAACTTTAAAAAACCAGTAGTGCCATTTAAATATTCCACAAATTCCATTGCTGTTGCTTCATCACCTCTCCAAATAATCAATAAATTGTCCAAAAATCTGTTATATAATATAATGTTGTTCCTATATCTTGAAGGAAACACAAAAGCATTTTCCCAAGCCAGTAACACCAAATTGGCGTATACAGGGGCACACTTGGCCCCCATAGCAACACCAGAACATTGCTTGTAAATTTCTCCTTCAAATTTGATGAAATTGTTATTCAAAACCAATTCCATCAAATCACAATACAAATTCACTCTAGATTTATCAATAGTATTACTAGCGTTTAGACTAGTAGCAAACAGCACCAAACCTTCATTGTGAGGTATGACAGAAAAGAGGTTAACGACGTCAATTGTCAAAAAACTGTAATCCTCAGTTTTATTCTTCACCTCCCTCAATCTTTCTAAACAGTGCCATGAGTCCCTTAATATATGAGGCACTTCAGTTAGGGCTGTTTTGGTCCAATGATCAACAAAAGCCGCAAGGGGTTCTGTCTTTGAACCCCTTGCAGCCACAATTGGTCTAAATTGTAAGTTCTGGGTGCCCTTGTGCACCTTAGGTATACCAAAGATGCACGGCAACACTGGATTCTTAACTATCAAATAATCATATTCCATTTCGTTAATCATTGCCTGAAAAAGTGCATCATGTAAAAACATATCTATTTTGGAATATGCTCTGTTCACTTCATTAATGGATGCCATAGAATAAGTGCATTGATCATCCAAAACCCTAGACATAGAAGTGTAATAATCAATCTTATTCATAAGTACCATCCCACCCCCCTTGTCCGGTTTCATACATCTAACATTGTTCGAATTTCTAAATTCATTAAGCAACATTCTTTCACCCATCGACAAATTGTCTACTGCGTTACTGGGTGATGCATAAATTCTCCTAAACTCAAACTCCAATAATCTTTCAAAAAACATGAACTCCGGACATGAGGGTGGGATAAAAGTGCTTTTTCTTTTCAGCACAGATCCTAAGGTGTTTCTTACACCTGCATTAAACTTCTGATTGTCATGAAAATATTTCTGAAGGTTAAGTCTCCTCACAAAAAGTTTTAAGTTGGATAAAATATGTGCTATATCCAGTTTAAAACTGGGAACAAAACTCAAACCCTTTGTGAATAATTCAAAATGTGTGTCCCCTATCTCAACTTCAGTGTAGTTGTAAATAGTGAAACCTTTTTGCTTAACAATAGTACATTTTAAACCCTGATACAAGTCAAGAATTAAATCATCCTGTGGTAACTCAACATCACCACCTAAACTATTGTTACTAACAGACTCATTACAGTGAATAATGTTGTTCATGTCTTCATTCACTAAAGATGCGTTGTTAATCAAGGACAAATCACAACCTATATTGCATAAACTCAAAATATCAAAACTTTCATTAGTATCACTAATACAAATACTATTATTTCTTACTTCAACTGTCTCCTTAGGACATAAATGTAAAGGCTCATTGGAAATTTCAACAAAAAAATTTTCACAACCAGTAACATACACATTGCCTTGCACTTCATCCCCACCCCCCACAAGTGATTCTGATGCATCAATCAAATCTCTAACATTAACACCTGAATAACTGCCTTGAACCAACACAGTATCAAGTACATATTCATTTTGAACAGGTAAAGAAACATTTGAACAAACATGCATATTACTATTACACCCAGCACTAAAATCACTTAATAATATCCGCCCTTCCCCCTGTAGTGTCCCCCCGAGGATAATAGGTGGTCCTTGTTCCTTGGTTCAATAGTCTCTTTGATCTCCGAGGACCATGATAGTTGTCCAAACAAACCTTGTCATCAATACCAGGGATTTGATCATCACCATTGTCACAGCATTCTGCATTGTCCATATTTTGTGACATATTGATTTTATTAAAAGTCAGCCTAGGCCACTTTTTTCCGGGAGGGTAAACACTATTATTAGCGTAATCAGCCATATCCCTGGCTAATTTTTTAATCTTAACCAATTTACTTTGCTGAACATAACTATCTAAATCTTTAATGACTTTGTCAAAACTTGCTTGATGTTGAAAAAAAAGCAAGTCAGTAGTTATGCTTACATGTAATTTGGTAATGTCTTCTTTCAAGGAACACATTTTAACATTATTATTTTCAATAATAATATCAAGTAGCTCCATACCTGTTCGGTCAAACAGTTTTGTTAATTCTTCAAAAGCCTTTGATTCGTAGTCTATCCCCATAGGCAGTTTCCAAACTCTTAGTCCTTTCGGAACTTGCTTCCGTTCTTTAGATTGAGCCAAAAACCAATTGTCCAGTTGCATCGCCCTATATTTTGTGCATAACTTATTAAATCTAAATATCTGCTCTTTTAATGTGGGATAGTCAACTCCTGTTCTCTCCAAAATCGCGTTTTCTCCAAACGTAGGAGTCTTGAGCCATGACTCCATTCGAAAATTACTTCCTGACCTCGCCGGTAACGTCGGGGGAGCAACCGAACCTACTCCCATCACGTTCGGTTGCCCTGAAGCTCCTGCCGCTGTATTAGAAACCGCTCCACTATAAGAAGTGGACGAGTTGGGTAAATTAGGTACTTGCCCAGGCATAATGGAACTCGCTGGGGGTGAATGCAATGTAAAAAGTTCCATTTGCGAGTCTGAGGGACTGCCCTCGTCAGCTACCAAATTGCCATCACTGTTTTTAGCGTACACCTTAATGAGCTTGTCTACCACGCCAGCCAACTCCTTTAGTATAGCTTCCATCACACCACCACAAGAACTAGTAGAGTTAGGAGGCACAGCCGAATCAAACAATGAAAATAGAAATTACCCCCAAGAAAGAGGCACAGAAAACAGTTAAATAAAAACTCCACGGCCACTGCACACCAATGCCAACAGATCCAATAGTGTCCAGGATGGAAGAAAAAATGTATCAAAGCCAAGACGAAGAATTAATCCAAACCACGAAAATATTTAATGACAGACTTAGCGCTTTCACCTTACAAGGCATCATCAGAGTCAAATAACCATTGCAACATCCCTCAATTATATACTAAAAACTATAGGCAATTAAACAATTAACATAAACAAACAACCAATGAGCCATTATTGTCAATTAGTTAAAGAACATTCCATTCACTACATGCTAAAAAGCCAAAGATACCTAAAAACATTTAAAATGATGCAAAAATTGTATATGTTATAGAATTCTATTGATGAAATCTTAAACAATTCTTATAACAGATATCAACACTCATATTAAATAGTAAATAACCATAAATAACACACACAATAGTGTGAATAATAAATAAATACTATTACATCTTAATTTTATACTAAAAAATCTGGATGGTATGTGGCGAGGGCAGCATTGAATTCACTAGCTTTCTTGATTATGCTATGGAGGTTGAAGTTAGTGAACAGCAGGTCTGAATTAGAGGCATTGGGTAGGGGGGTAGGGGTGGGAGTGGATACAAGAATTAATGGGAGTAGTTGGGATGTCAGGGGGGTGAAAGGTGGCTGGGTGAGCAGTTGTTCTTGGGTCCTGGGTTGGGGTAGACTTCGGCATGGAGTTTAATTTATTTTAGAGAGTGCAAGTAGAATGAGCCTAATTCAATAAATCAATTTGTGGTATCTTATAGTGGGTGACTTTGGGTACTGAGTGTGTGTTTGAAAGGCTGTAGTAGTGTGGGGCAGTAGTTATAGAGTTGTCGGCTAATGGTGAATGACTGGTTGTTAGGGGAGTGGTAGTATAGAGGGAGTGTAGGTGAGTGAAAGTGATTGATATGGCATGAGTTTAGGGAGGTGGAGCTGTAGGTGATGTAAAGGAAGAGGAGTAGAGGTAATTTCCATACTACTGAGTAGCACAGGTGCATGGTGAAAGGTAGATAGGACAGTAGTACAGTTGGATACAGGCGGGGGAGGGTAGGACAGATTGAATGAACTGACTATGGTAGGGGAGGGAGGAGCTAATAGACTGGGTGAGAGGTATCGGTATTGGGACAGGATAAGTTGTTGGGATGGGGGTAGGGTTGGGGAGCGGAGTGAGCCCAAGAGGAGCAAAGGGAGCGGGTTGGTCCACGAGGCAGAGCAGAGCCAGAATTCTACAAAAATTATCAGTAGGAGGAATTCTTTCTACAGATCAGTGAGAACCTGTGAGCAAGTTAAATAGTAGAAATGTGTGGGACCTAGACCTGTATGCTAGCACCTTAGAATGGCAGCTAACAAACACTAAAAATAACTTTATATGCTTGTGCCCTTTATTACTGGTAGTACAGAATGGTCGCTAACAGAGAGTGAGATAACTTATGTTATTTTACTGTAGGTTTGGTGGTATAGACTGTTCGCTATCACAATAAACGTATTCAACTTATTGGCTATGGGAACACGCTATCTCTTTGGCTAGTATAAGGAGGAGGGAGGGAGAGCTAAAGGTATCGGCACCCTCAGTTTAGTGTGCACACCACAAGGTTAACTCTAAGTAAAAAAAACTGACTGAAAACTTAGAGCAGGATTATTATTTTAAATTAGTTTAGACATACACTGCAGACGCTAATTTTATTTGGAGAACGGGACCCTGATTTATTTTGCTGGCTGTGCTGCTACAGTTCAGACTAGCAGGGGATGCAATCCGCTGAGGTTAGGGCTGAATGAACTGTAAGAAAGAAAGTAAAGGAGATATTGGTACAGGGGGTCACTGAATATCATACAAAATAACTTATACAAGCAAAACACCACTAGAATCCTGTTATAATAAAATAGATAGATTTGCTACAGAATCTTCATATAGAACATATCACTGTGAATCTCTCAAAAAGTTAAACTGGTTGGAGTTCCCTCAACTACTTCAACTCAATCAATTGTCACTAGTTCACAAATTATACTACTCCTCAGATAAAATCCTGGCCCTCCAAAAATTTATACTCCCTCACACCACAAAAAGAACTTTGAGATCCAGCACACTAAATCTCCTAGAAGTCACCAAACACAACAATGAAGCAGGAAAATCTCTTTAGCTACTCTACTTCTAAACTCTGGAATGTCCTACCTGCCCATCTAACATCCAATAATTCCACAATGCAATTTAAAAAACTCCTAAAAACCCACTTCATGAAAAACTGGCTATGCCCTGTCTCACCCCAGGGTAAAAATGAGCTTACAATCAATAATTCTTAGCATAGCCATACTTCAAGTCTTGTATCTCACCCTGTTATAATAAAGCTATAGATAACCCACTCTAATAATATCTATAATATACCAAATGTTTAGACCTACAAATTACTGCTTGTACCACAACACATTGTATGCATACTTCTGCAAACTACTGAATGTAACAGATGTGTGATGCCTGTAAATGATATATATTACTATGAGCTTGTACTATGAACTGTCTGATATTTTCTAATATTTTTCTGCCTTATTTCGATGTAAATACTATTGTTCATTTCTACTTGTTGATGTATGTTTTACTGAAGCTTTTCTCCCCGGACCTCCACTGAAAATGGATATGTGTCCAGTCAGACTTTCCCAGTCAACAAATGTAAAATAAAATAAATAAAATAAAAAAGTTATAAGGGGTAAATGGCTAGCAGATAGATACAATGCTGGTTGCAAAGAAAGCACTCCACTGTCAACGCAGAAGAAACAGGCACAAAAAAAAATAAAAATACTTTCAATATACCAGAGATATTTTTTTATATATTTAAAATGGAAAGTCTTCAGTAATATCTTGAAAGACCACCATTTGGAAGACCCCTAAAACAGAAAAAGTGGCGAGAAGTACAGTCCCTCTACCAGATTGAAAGTCATCAGACAGGATCCGCTAAGAAGAATCCCTGTCCCTTACCCTGACACTGGTACAAGTGGTTCTCCCTTACCCAGGCAAGGTAGCTGAACAGCTATAGAGGAAGTGCCCAACACCACAGTCCTTAGTGGCATCTGAAGGAGCTCACCATAGGGACAACAAATGGCCACAGTGAAGTCATTCATCAATGGCTGAGGGAAAGGGAACCTAAGACAATAAAGAAGCTTTCCAAAGAAAAAAGAAAAATGAAGTTATTGGGACCAGGACCCAAGCAATAGCTGGAACAGGTGCCCAACAAGCAGATAGCAAGAGTCAAAAATAGCTTGTCTTACCTCAAAACAGAAATATAATCTTTGAATTAAGGTAATATTACACTTTTAAAAAAACATGCATAGAATATGCTAAGCTTAGCCCTAAGAAGTAGTTTTAGTTTAAATTCCCCACTTTTTCCCACAAAAAAGTTATTTACATTTTGATAATTAATGGAATGAATCTCCAAAGGGAACTAGGACAGGCTGCCACCCAATAAAATGTGCCTGACAAATGGATAACACGTCTTGATACAGTCAGTGTTATATTTTGATAGGAAAACTTGAACTAGAGATAAACATTATGGTGACACCCACAAAATGCAGTGTCTTAACCCAAAGGAATTAGCACAGAAAGCAAAATAACATTAATTTACCAAAAAAGAAAATAAATCAATACTGAATCAGAAATAACAGTTAACTAAATCAGTTGTCCATAAAGATAAGAGAAAGAGTACGTTTACCACCTGATGGGCTTTTTTAGTATAAGGGTAAAACTCCTTGCTGCAACCAACAAACACCATTTTCCCAGCCTCTATAAACACGTTTCAATAAAAAAATGACATTCTTCCCTCATAAAAACGGCATTATGCAAGGTGTCCACTGGGGTGCAGAAACGTGTCATCTGAAAATGGTGATTGGCAAATGTATTGCGCAGCTTAGAATAGTTGTTGATGCCTTTAGAATTAAAAGCAGTGTTAGAGGGAAAATAGTAAAATGACAGTAACTAAATACACTAGCCCCAGCCTCTTACACCAACCATGGCAAAGCACAGGCAGTAAACTTTTCTTCACAAAAGTTACAAATACCCAGGAAATCCTCACAAGAAGCAAAGACCAAACACCAGCTAAAAAAGATGCCTGGCAAAAAGCTAAAGAATCTTAGTTGAGTTGGAAAAACATTCTGACAGAAAATCATTTTTTTAGGTATACATTATAAAAGACAACCTTAAATACTAAAAGACCAAGCTACAGACAATGAAAATTGTTGGTAAAAGTAAATATTTAAAAGAGACTCCCAGCAGGGAACCAGATGTAAAAGTAACAAGACTGAGGGAAGATTTTAGTGGTAATCACTAAAAGAGGTAAGAAGAAACTGAACAGTTTGTTTTTTGTCTAAAAAGAAACCAATTCCTTTACAAGAAGTAAAAGTAGTGAAAAGTAATCCCCTATGGGGAACATACCTGCCCAGCCTTAAAAGAGCCCTAACCATCAGTTGATCACTCCCTTCAGCGGCAACAGAGTTCTAAAGATTTGGGGCACTAGCCACTGAGTTTATCTTACTTCCCTCATGTAGGGTAATGGCTAGGATGCGTGGAAGGTGCCCTAAAACTTTCAGAGCTGGCCAACGAAAGTAATCATTGGCTGGACAAACATTATGGTAAAGGCTGCTGCAACAGTGATCTAGTAATGAACATCTACCTATTGCCAAGATGCCTTTATAATTTGAGATTTCAACTACCATCAATAAACGGGAGCACCCATACCTCCAAAGTCTGAAATGCACATATATTCCCAGACTTAATAAATAAAAAGTACTGGAACGAATAGTTTAACAAGTCAGCTAAAGGACATAGTAATCCTGACTGAGTCTTAACTTATACAGCTACTACATGTACTACCCCCACAGGTTTCTCCATTCCCTGGTTATGTCTGACCATAAACTTGTAACCTTCCCTATCAAAATTTCTAAAACTACTGTAATCCATAATTCTGAATTCAGGGAATTCAAATGGACAAACCTCCTCAAACACTATGGTGAGCTATCCAAATTCAGTTGTAATATTAGCAGACCATTTACTAACACTGATGTTGTTTAAATAAAATAAAATAAAACACATAAGACAACAGAAAGGACTGAATTATAGTTATGTATTCACCATAACTCTGAATCTATGTTGTCTGTTTTTGTCCTTCCTCAACTGATGGTCTCGGATCCGACCTTGGATCTGTCCTCAGCCAATCGATAAACTTTAGGCTCTGTAGATCGAGCTCCTCCCTTTATCCATAATCCCCGTCTACTTCTGAGATACCTCAAATTTGCCCTCTACTTTGTTAATCACAATGAAAAAGGGGAAATCAACAAATAGTAATATCTGAGTTAAAGAATATAGAAAATGGAAAGGTGGGAAACAGGTGGAGAATCAGAACAACAACTCCGGAGCCCATACATCAGAAATTATCCTCAGGTCATACTAGGATCCAGACAAAAAGAAAAAGAATGGTGGGTGGGAAGTTGAGGAAGGACAAAAACAGGCAACACAGATGCAGAATTATGGCGGGTACATAACTATAGTATCTGATGTCTTTTTCATCCATTCCATAACTGATGTGACAGAGAACCCAGGTACAGTAATCTTGGGTGGTCCTCAAGGAAGGATATTCCAGAGTACAGTGGAGCCAAAAGCTCCCCTACTTCTTGATAACATATCCAGTTTGTAACGAGTTATAAATGTATGAGCATTGGAGTGTGTAGCTGCTGCACAGACATCATCTACAGATGCTTTAGACCAAAAAAGTGGATGATGCAGCCATAGGCCTGGTTTAGTGTGCTTTAGGATGTTTCAGTAATGACAGACCTTTGCTCCTGTAAATAAAGGTAATGTCATCTGGCTAGTCACTTTAGTCTCTGCTATGCCCAATTTGGCTTCGAAAAAGGATATAAACAGCTGTTCTGATTTCCTTAGGTCTTTAGTTCTATGAATGTGAAATATGAGCTATGTACATCCAATAAATGAAGCACATATTCTCCCTTGTTAAAAAATTTAGGAAAGAAGACAAAGTATGTTAATTGACTGGTTGAGGCTAGCCTCTTACACCACTTTAGGTAGAAAGGAGGACTTAGTTTGAAATGACACTCTGTCCTTGTGAAAAATCAGGTAAGGTGGTTGAGAAGAAAGTGCTTGGAGTTCAGATACCCATCTAACCGAGCTAATGGTGACTAGAAAAAGAGTTTTCCAGGACAAGAATTTCATCTCTCTCCTTGCCGAGGGTTCAAGGCAGGGGCTGAGTAATGGCCTGAAGAACTAGTGTAAGGACTCATGAAGGGAAAATATCCTTAACTGGGAACTGAAGCAGGAATCACCATTTTAAGGAAGCTAGAGATAATGATCTACGCCCATGTGAAATTTTGAGATGGCAGCCAATTACACCTTGACAGTTGAATAACTAAATGAATCACTGAAAATAGAGGCTAGGAAAGCAAGAAAAGCTGGAACTGGTGCGGAAAGGGATCTAAATGTCTCTGACAGGCAATCTTTTCTATTTACTTTTATAAATTATTCTGGTAGAGCCTTTCTGGGATGATATTAGAATGTGGCAAATGAGGGAAGAAAGCCGAGGAACTTCTAGCCATCACTGGAAGTGTAGAAGCCATGTGGTGAATTAGAAAGATAGCATGTCCGGATGAGGCAATCTGGATGGGAGAGACAGAAGATCCTGAACAGGATCCAACACCCAGGGAGGGTGAACTAGATGAAGCCATAGGAAGGGGAAAAATACTTGGTGAGGAAAGAATGGGGCAATGAGAAGAATCTTGTTCTTCTGATATAATGCTTTCTGAATAAACTTGGGGATGAGAGGATTGGGAGGGAAAGCGTATAACAGACTGTAGGGCCAATCATGAACCAGAGAGTCTCTTGATGACTCCCCCTACAGGGGGATGAAGTCAAAGTACCTGCTGCACTTGGCACTGAGGGGAGAAGCAAACAGACTGCAACATGGTTGTCCCCATTGGCAAAATAACATATCTGCCATTGACTGACTGACCAAACACTTGTGAGGGAGTAAGATGGATCTGCTAGTTTATCTGCTAGCATGTTGGTTTAACCTGGAATATGCGTTGTCAAGAGAAAGCAGCTGGAAAAGATTGTCTGTTGCCAAACTCTCACTGTCATCCTGCAAAGAAGATAAGATCTGGTTCCCACCGCTTGTTGATGTACCAGACCACCAACATGTCCATCTGAAATACAATCATCCCTCGAGGGAGAACATCTTGAAATGCCTGCAACATCAATATGACTGCTCCCATTTCTAGGATATTGATGCAAAGATTGTCCTCTATCTGGGACCACGTGCCCTGGACTGTGCTACCCAAGTAATGCCCCCCACCACCATCACAGTTGAGAGGCATCCATAGTCACTTTGTCCTTGGGAGAGGGAAGAGTAAAGGGATGGCCTTGGGAAACTTCCTCTGCACGACTCCACTATGCTATGTGGCATCTACAAATACTTGTGATGTGAATGGGAGTTGTCATTGACTGACGTCTTTATTGACCTCTGAACCACTAGAGCCCACTGTAATATTCTCATGTGAAAGCATGCCATGGGGACCAGTACTAAAGAGGCTGCCATCGAACACAGTAGTTGAATAATTCATTTGCTTGAAGGTGAATGAAGAGTAAGGACATGTAATGCCTGTTTCCTTAAAGTCTCCCATCTTGTTTGTGGTAGGTTTGCCACTAGTGTCTGGGTCCGCTAGAAGGGCTCCAAAGAACTCAGATTGTGATGGGTAAAGTTGAGACTTGGAGAAATTTATAGTAATACCCAGCTGGGAACAGAGATGGAACAAGTGATCCCTGACTTGAATTAGTAGAGGCTTGGTAGAAGCAGATATGAGCCAGTCGTCTAGATATAGAAACAGCCGGTATCCTTGCAGTCTCAGGTGAGCTGCAACCACTGCCATGCATTTGGTGAACAGCCTGGGGGCTGTGGTGAGACCAAAGGGCAGTGTTCTGAACTGGTAGTGACTGTCTCTCAGCCAGAACCATAGATATCTTCTGGAGTTCTTGTGTATTTTAATAAGATAGTACGCATCCTGAAGTGCTATACAGCACATCTTACCATCTTCCTTAAAAAAGGCACCGTGACCATTTGAAACTTTGTGTTTCACAAACTGATTTAAACTCCTAAGATCCAAAATTGGTCTTGTGTCCCTAGTGTTTTTTGGCACTAAAAAGAATCTCGAGCAAGTTCTGGATCCTTGTTAGTAAATGTGCCAAGCTGGATGACTCTTTTGTCTAGCAGCTTTGTATTTCTGTAGCTGCAGCTTTCCTATGACTGGATGGAATGTTGGGAATTCTTTTGTTGTGTTTTGGGGGGAAAATGGGGAACTGGTATGTACTAACCTCTGGATATAATATTCTGCATCCAAGAATCTTTGGTAATGGCTATTCAGGCTTGTGGCTGCAGGGACAGGTATACCCTGACTGCTTCCAGAGTGCAGCAGTTCAGTAACCCTTCAGGAATGCTAGCAGGACTTCTCTGAAAATGTGCTCTGAAGCCTCGGTGTTGCAGACCACCTCTGCCATGAGGGCAGTGTCTCCCATAAGAATTTTCTTTTCTGCTGCCAGGGGATCTTTTTCCATAGGGGTCTTGGGGAAGTACATTTCTACGTTCTAAACCACAATTTTCTGCAACCTCTCCTGTCTGGGAAAAAAGTCATCTGAGGGGTAGAAAAATGGACTCTCATGGAAGAAAGTATCTTCCCATCTGCTTGCTCCTGGAGTGTGCCTCTTTCACTTTAGGGCCAAATAAAGTAGATCCATCAAAAGGGGCACTGATGAAAGAAGACTTGAAGGGCTCCGCAAAGTCACAGAGGTGCATCCAGGAAAGTCTTCTAATGGTTAGGGCTGAAGCAGCCACTCTAGCTGCTCCCGCCAAGTGCTATCAGTGATCTGTACCCTGCTACTCTTGATAAAATGATAATGCTTTCTGCAAGTTACATGACTGAAACAGCAGGAAGTTTAATACACATTAGATAATTTTATTCTTTTAATTACTGAATCATGCTTCAATGATTGAAACAGTAGGAATTTCATATATATTAGACAGTTTTCTTCTTTCTACAGTAGAGTAAATTATCTGAACTAATTGGGATCTAGGGTAGTTTGGATAATCAAACATATAATTGAACTAGATAAAACAACTTCAAAAATCCTATTTTTTCAGAACGCAGGAATACAGTTTTCAACCATTCAGTGATTCCAGTGGACAATAAAGAACATACTTCACAAACAAGCTGGTTACAAGCTCTAAAAACATGCTCAAACAAATATGTATAATGTTTACATATTCAGAATTTATGATTTTCCTATCCAAAAACTTTGGAAGGTTGGTTTGGATAATTGATGTTTTGCATAACTGACTCTCTACTGTACTTATCAAACTGTTCTTACTCCCTACAATGTCAGCTAGATTAACTATGTTCAAAAATACACTTTCATGTATACACCTCCTGAAATAGTTCAGACTCTATATCTCCTCTCATACATACGACTCTTGCACCAGAAGATCCAATAAGTTAGGATGATGCATCAAACATCAGCTGTAAGAATATGAGCTGCAAAACTGACCCCATTGCTGCTACCCAGCCTAATAGGTTCATAAGTAGGTACTAGGCTATTGGCCCAAGGGCCTAAGTAAGCCTAGCCAACAAGGTTCCCTGGCTTACGCCACCCAAGAAAGTTAATTCCCTGTGCCCCTGTTGAGCAGAGCCACAGAAGTGATCCCCGGGGTGTAGTTCCTATTTCTCATCCACTCATCAAGATTTTTCTTGAAGAGTGCTAATGAACTTTGCTTGACATAGATGGGTAGCTTGTTCCAGAGTATAGGAAGTCTCTGGGACAAGAATCTATCCCTCCAGCATGTCCTGTTATTATATCTGCAAAGAGTTTCTACATCTTAGCATTTATTGGAAAATACACATTTAAAAAAAGGAAAACAGGCAGTATAGCACATGGTAATTTATTTATAAATTTGTTAATTGAATAGGTAGACTGGTTCCCTGAACCCTTTTGCAGTCAGAAGCTTAGGCAGATAAAAGTAAAAATGAAGGACAAAAACGGATTGTGTAATACATTGATACAGAAGAACAATGTAACAGAACTGATTGCATACATTCTTTGCAACTAAAATATACAAAATGGTTCATACAATACAAGTACAATGAATAACATCTGTAAAACATTTTAAAACAATAAAAACAGTTCTTCAAGAAACACTTAAAATGTTTTATCCTGGAAGCCATGTAATGCTGTTACACATAATAGATACTGCATTTATTAGCTACTCTATATGTATGAAGTTACACACAGTTAAATTAGCATTAGTATTGTCATTGCATAAGGACATCAGAATGAATGGCTTTCATACTTTTGTGAGAGGAAATGTAAGGGAAGATGTGGGCTGAAAACCTATGGACAGCAGAGTACTGAAGGACAATGACATCACTAAGCTAGTCAACACTTTCTTACAACGGCTGACACATAATGGTCAGTGGCCAAGTGACTGTTCACATGTTCCAACGTCCCTAAGATAAATGTAAGGTGAGGCTGGCAGTGGAAGCATCATCTGTAAAGCTGGGTAAAATGTTACTTTTTGATTAGGTTTTTAAAATGATCAGTAGGTGGGATTCATGAACATTGTGCCCCATGAACTAGGGCTGGTATGTAGTTAACCAAAATCATGTATGCTTCACAAAGATTAATTTACACTATTATAAGGACTTCTTTGCAGTCTTACCCCATTGTGTATTCATGCCTCCATCAGGATCAAACAAAAATTTCAAATGGACTAGCCTAACAAAGTATCTTGCACGACTAGAACTGTGTACCTACAGACAATGCAGTGCTTATGACTTCATTGATCTTTCCCCCTCCCTGCTGATATGTTTGCTCAGCTTACAGAGCTAAGCAAAAAAAAAAAAAAAACTTTTTTGTTTGTTAGGCAAACTTCTACAAACTTGCTAAAGCAATCACACACTACACCACTCCAGAAGAGATCCAGCCAATGCGAACAATCACAATTATGTCTAATGAACTTGGCTCTGTGTAACAAATGAAAGATTTTAAGAGTCGCTGTGTGGCACAACAGCAGTGCAGGCAATACATACTTAGTAAGGCTCATAGGTTCCTAAGCAACTACTAGACTAATGGCCCTAGGAGGCCTTTTTAACCCTAGCCATGTTTTCCCATTTGTAAATCAAAGGATACGTTTCCCAGGAGTATCTATCTGGGTTTAGGAGGCACAGCATTTACAAACTAATGCTGTCAAACAGAGGCTTAGGTGCCAGTCTAGGGATAAAATTTTGATTTCCCCATCCACTGGTCAGAGTTGTATTTAAATAGGGTCAGGGACAAACTCTGCTTCACATGGATAGGAAGCCTGTTGCAGAGTAGGGGTATTCTCTGAGACACATACCTATCCCTCCAACATGTTCTCTTTACGTTGCAAACAAGGTTTGGGTTCTTCAATCAGGTATTTAAAATGCTGTTCCACTTCTGATGTGCAGCAAATCCAACAGTACTGGATCAGATAGTGTCTTGTAAGCCAGACACAGGTCACTTCTCAGTAGTCTGCAGGAGACTTGAGTATAAAAATAAAGCTTTGAGGCATTTGTATATTCCATATGATTAATTCCCCATATTCATTTTGTGAGGAACCTCTGTGGACATTTCAGTTGCTGTATATACCTGATCAGTACTTCATGAGTGACCTAAGGATGGCTGAGTGGAGTGGGAGAATGACAGCGATGGACCTAGAATCCGTAACCATACAAAGAAACTGTGCAACATAGAATAATTTCCTTATAACTGTAGACACATGATGGTCAAAGGCCAAGTCACTATCCTCACATGTTCCTAAGTCTCTAATCACTGGATCTACTCTTAGGGTTGTACTGCCTATGTGGTAAATCCCAAGGGTGACTGTTTTTCCAGAGGATGCAATTATACATTTTTTGCCATTCAGTTTTAGAACATGGCTCTGGTACCAACTATTAGTTTGTGAGAAGTCCTCTTACTGGATATTAGTATCCTAGGGAATTCTATGGTTGTGCCAAGCATGCAGCTGTCCACAAAACTAGTCAACCAGAAGCCTTTGAAGTCAGCTTTTATTTCCAAAAAGTAAATGCCAAAAAGTAGCGGCTTCAGCATCGAGCCTTGTGGAACTACAGTAGTGACTGACCGTTTGTGGAAGTAAAAGTCCCCTATCCTGTCAGGGGATTATGGTCGAGAGTATCTCCTGAAAGGTATCTGGGAGGGGGTGGAGTGTGGTGAAATTGGAGCTAAATTTATCAGCCAGTAGGTTTTCTATACTCTCAGGCACCAAATAAGTGGTTCCATTTACAATTATTCCAGCATACTGCTGTACATTATCTTTGAGGTTGTGGACATAGCTGAAGAAGGCCTTGTGGTTGTTCTTTGACTGCGACACTATTTTTACCTCAGATTTGGCTTTGGTGGACTTGATAAGATTTCTGAATGGCTTATTTAGTTTGATGAGGAGTTCTTTGCCTTGTTGTGCACTGCATGTCCTAATTTTGGCCATGGTTTTTGTCCTTTTGTTAAATAAACTGTTGACATTAGGATTCCACTAGGGTGACTTGTTCTTTGCGTTATTCCTCTGCTTATTTTAGGTGGGCACATTCAACATAGGGAATGGAGATCACACAGTTTGTTGGATTTGCAATTTTGCCAGGGTATCATTCAGCAGTAGTAGGTTTGCTTTGGAATGATTCCTAAATGCTTAAGGGTTAGATGACACACAGGTTTCCATTTAATTTAAAAATGATATAGCTTTATGGTCCAATCTAACAAAAGATGACAGTAGATGTGGATGGGTTAAAAGTTCCCCCACGTTTCTAAGGATTAGGTTGATGTTGGTGCCTCTAGTTGGAGTATGAACTATCTGGTCCAAAGCATGTATGTTGACAAAGTGCAGGAATCTCTGAGTCTGTTAACTGTAATTTGTGTGCTTCCCAGTTTATAGTGGGATAGATGGAGTCACCCAAGTGCATAGTGTTGAGTGCAACACAGAGTGATGGCAGTCCATTTGGGTCACAGAAGGGGACTTATAGATTGCAATGTTATGGTATGGTGAGTTGGACAAAGAGACGCTCAAGTGAGTCATACCATATGACCATTCTTCAGGTATGGCTGTTTTTGATGAATAATGAGACACCTCCACCTTTTTATACCTTCCTGTGCAGTACCTAATTTGTGGAAGGCATTACAGCCTTGCTGGGATGCTCTCTGTGGCTTTAAAGCATGTCTCCCTAACTACACAGACATTTACATTTATATTCTCCAGGATGAGCAGAGCTTGCAGGGAGTTGAGTTTTCTTTTTATACTCTTGGCATTGAGAAGCGATACCTTTTTTATTATCTTGGGTTGGTTTTTATAAGCTGGACTGTTTATCAGGCTGGGATTGACTAAATAAGACACTATAGAGATGGACAAAGTTTTAGCCAATATTCAAAAGCCTAAAGGGAACAGGTGCAGACCATCCCTAAAGAAGCAGCATGGACTGTCAACCATATCCTCCACCAAGCTGACAAATACTGTACCTGCTTCAAATGACACCAAAAACTAAGCCAATTGTTAAAGTCAGTTATCTTCTGCTCAAACGGCATCTTTCTCGGTACAGTGCTTTTCAATATTAAGCTCATCCCATGCTGGGAAACAGAGCTCCAAGAACTCCATCATGTTTCTCTTCTTGTAGTCTAGAAAGGTATGTCTTGGGACATTTATCCCCCAACATGTACAACAACAGAGTTGGACTAATATTTGTGGTTCAATGACCTGAGTGTGTGTGTGATCTGGTGGAGCCAGGCCCAAGACAGGCAGCTGACCATGACCCTCTCCTTGCTCAGCTAAGCTCATCATTTTATATTGGCAAAACCAATCAGAAACTAAAGGAAAAATAACTTCCCATCTTTCAGAAATAAGAAGAGGTATTGACAGCAATGCCTTTTGTAAACATACTTTAGCTGAAGGAACAGAACACATACTTTTAAGTTTAGGGTGTTAGTTCATATGTTAACAAACATGGTGGTAATATTATGAATAGACTGGAAGTTGTAGAATACAGATTAACTTCTTTAGAGTAGACGTAACACCAGGGCTAAATTGTACTGATATTATTAAACCTACACTTAGAATGAAACCAGATATTTTGTAGCCTTTTTGTATATTTATTTTTGTATTTATGATTTTTTATGTCTATTTTAGATTTCTGTAGACATTTATATTAGTTTTACACTCAGGATTACTGTGTTTTATGTATGTCTTATCTTCTAATTATGGTTGCATCAATAACGTGTTATGAAATACTGTTAGAGGACTTTATGACAAGATCAGCTGCTATAATTACAAAGATTAATTTGTTAATTAGAAAGTGGGCACCTTTTTAAGTTTAAATATGGTATACTGCAGTGTGTTTAGTATGCAATGAAAAAGGGTCTAACGACTCAGAAGCTTTGCTGTGGAATTTTACTATGTGATTTTTATGCTTTTTACTGCTTATACGATCTACTAAAACTTAAAACGGATGGTGCTCGCCTGCTTTGTTTTTTGACTTTGTATAGTCATTGCTGTTTGTAGTTGCTTTGGCTGCCACTTTATGTGGAAAGTGCTTATCCATAGTTTCAGATGTTTACTCCAAGTATTAAAAGGGCAGTTGTACCAGTGGGGTGTACAGATTTTATTTAATTGAAACTACAATGTTTAAGACAAGACTGTTGGAACAATGCTCCTCTATGCACAAATCCCAGTAATGGGGTAATATAGTGGTTTATGGCAGGTTTGCTTGGGTGCTAATTGGCCAAAAACTACAATCTTAGTGCAATCTTACAGAGCAATTCTCACCTACATGTAAGCCAGGTACCTGTCATGCAACAAAGTACTCAGGAAATATCTGAGGTTATTTTAAAGAGAATGTTGGGTTCTCTAAGTGCCTGCATTGATAGAGGGTACTGCTAACCTCTGCAACGTAGTGATAACTTTATACAGGCACAGAAAATCAACAATCAAGCAAAACAGCCCACTGGCCAATCACAACACACTCTGAGGTTTCCACAGTGACTTCCAAGCTCAGAGACCAGATTATTCTCCTCTTGTGCTAGACTGCAGACCTAACTTTTCTAACTGTAATATCACTTTACTAAGTAGCTGTTCCCTGCTATGTTACATAGTGCTAACATGCTACACAGTGATTCAGTCAGCAGCACCTATGTGAATAGCAGACCTCTGCATAACATGCTCACCTGCATGCCATTCATACAAATGGCTTTCCTTTGTAAACTTAAAATACCAGGATCCATGTCTATGAATCCTGGCAATGACCGGTGGCATACTAAACATGGTAGTCAGAATGTATTTATGCAACTTTGCTAGATACATGAATTTTATGACCTAAATCTATCACTGGTAGAATGATTTAAATGAAATGGTCTAGGCTACTTTTAAGGTAATAAATACTATAAACATATCACAAACATAAAAAAGTGCAAGCTGAATTTACCATACCAGTAGACATTTGAATGATCACTGCTGCAATAGCCTTAAATATGGGTTATATCATGCCAAGGGTATAACAGCTGGCCAGCTTCCAAGGCTTCAGAGCACCTTCCATGTGCCCAAACCATCAAGCAGCGCGAGTTTACCTGACTAAAAGACAAGTTTGGGTACACAGCCCTTCAGAGCTTTCCTGCCAGCAGAGACAGGGAGGCTGAGACCTGAAAGGTCAACGCTAGGTGAACAAGAAATAAATGCCCATACCATGTCATAAAAAGCACACCAAAAAAAATGGGGATGACGGGAGGGAATGGCTACTGCAGCAGTGTTCATTCAAACACCTACGGTTATGGTACTTCAACTTGCACAACTGTATTATGTTCTTCATAATGATCACTGCTGCAGTAGCCTTAGCTATATATGTAGATTACCATAGCTAACTATATCTGGAAGGTGGAAGGAGAAGGGTCCGGGAGCCCCCCAGAGAATGGTCCTAGCAAAGCATGAACTAAACCTAGAGAAGGAGCCCAGCTTATAGTACTTTGTAAAAGTATGTACCAAAAATCAAGTAGTAGCTTCTAGAATACTTTTAGAATCCATTGCTTTCAAGAAAGCCATAGAAGAAGCCAAGTGGCTCAGCATAAGAGCCTGCGACTCAAATACCCTTCTTGCAGAGGTCAGAGCAATCAATAAAACTGTTTTCCATGTTAAGAAACTCAAGTCAGCCATATCAGCTGGTTCAAACTGAGCAAGAGTTAGTTTCTCTAACACAAAATTAAGATCCCAAGGAGGGGCCACTGGCTTACTTTGAGGCCTCGTATGCAAAACCTCTTTCAAGAACATTTTGACATGCAACTGCCTTGAAAGAGGTGGAGTCATGGGCAAACATACTGAAATGCCAAATAAATTAATTTAATAAGAGAAAAAGAAAGGCCATAGAATAGCAAGTCAATCAAATATTGTAAAACCAGAGAAAAGTGCAGCTGTGTAAGATCTTACCATAACGGTGAATGTCCTTCTCTTCACTGTTGCAGTATTCTTTACAATAGGGATCCCCTGCCAAGGGCAGACTGATGTTTGGCCAGTATACCTAAGCCTTTAGGTTGCTTTAAGGTACTCCGTACATCACACATATGCTCCCCACATGCAGTGTAGGGCATAAAAGTGACATCTGGATGCACCACCCTCAGAACTGAGATCCCCAGTAGGAATACCAGTCCAAGGAAAACAAGAGGTAACCAGTACATCCAGAAGAGAAAAGAACCAGGGGGGAGAAGGGAGAGAGTGAATACTGCAACAGTGAAGAGAAGGACATCTACCGTTATGGGAAGATCTTACACAACTGTACTATTTCCTTCCATTTCACTGTTGCAGTATTCTTTACAACATGGAGAGTGCAAAAGCTCAGGAAGAAGAAAGGAAGGAGACTGGACCAGCAGAGCTCTCTAGGAACCCATGAAGAACGGCCCCAGCACAACCAGATCCAGCTTTGGATATCACATCCTACTTACAGTGCTTGGTAAATGTATGCACAGAAGTCCAGGTAGCTGCCTCAAGAATAGAGTTAGTATCTAAACCCTTGAAAAAAGCACCAGAAGAAGCCAAAGCCCTAGGTATATCAAAAAGAAATGGCTTTAGAAATCCAAGAAGAAAGAGTTTGCTTGGAAACAGCCAAACCTAAGTATCTAGGATGAAAGAAAATAACTTATGAAAAGTCTTAGTCTTATCCAAATAAAATCTGAGTTGTCTATGCACATCCAAAGTGTGCA
This sequence comes from Protopterus annectens, assembly GCF_019279795.1. NCBI lineage: Eukaryota > Metazoa > Chordata > Ceratodontiformes > Protopteridae > Protopterus > Protopterus annectens. The sequence continues at coordinate 554,012,640 of NC_056726.1, read as the reverse complement.
GCACCTTCTTGCTAGCAGATTGCAGAGAAGGAAAAAAAGTGGGCAAATGAATAGACAAAGAGACAAGTCATTCACCACCTTAGGTATAAAAGAGGGATTAGTATGAAGGGACACCCTGTCCTTATGAAACACCAGAAAAAGGAGGACATCTGGCAGAAGTAAAGGCTAACAAAAGTATAGTCTTGCAAGAACAATGCTGTAAGAAAGCTGAAGCTGCAGGCTCAAAAAGAACCTGGGTCAATTTTTCTAAAACAAAATTAAGATCCCAGGGAGGAGGGATATGCTTCCTGGGAAGTCTAATGTGAAGGACACCTTTAAGAAACCGTTTAGCCTCAAATCTAGAAGCTAAAGGATGCGAAAAAGGAATATCCACAGAAGGTGGATCCAGGTCACAAGAAAGACACAAACAGAAAACCTCTTCCACTTGGATAAGCAGGTTCCTGGTTGTGGGTTTCCTGGCCTCCTGCAGGACCATAAGCACGTCCTTAGGGAAAAAAGGCATCTGTACAGAATCAAAATCCTATCACCCACAGTGTCAGCTGAAGAGTGGAGAGGTGAGGATGGATGAGAGATCTGTTATCTTGTGTGAGTAGGTCCACCCTGTAAGGTAAAATGCAGAAGAAGAGGGAACCAACACTGTCTGTGCCAAAAGGGAGTCACTAGAAAGATTTTGGAAGGATCCTGACTTTTGGAATGAGGGGAAGGGGAGGAAAGGCATAAAGAAACATCCCCCTTCCAGGAAAAAGAGAGGGCATCCACTTTCTAGACCACAGAAGCTGGGACTCTGGCACAAAAAAAGAGGAAGTTACCTGTTTAGAGGGGAAGCAAAAAGATCTACTTGAGGAGTACCCCACTGGGTGGACAATGTTCAGAGACACATCCCTGTGAAGCATCCACTCATGGGATTGTGCTATGGACCTGCACAGAGAGTCTGCTGCAGTGTTTTGACCTGAGGGAATATAAACTGCCTGAAGAGTCACATGATACTGGATAGCTAGTTCCCACACTAGAAGAGCCAACTGGCAAAGGAGGTAAGAAGTCATGTCCCCTTGCTTGTTGACATACTACATCACTGTGGTATTGTCTGTAAACACCTTGACAGGCGCTGAGGAGAAGAGAGGGTGAGTAGCTTGAACAGCCAGCAGAAGAGCTCTCATTTTTTTTGACACTGATGTGGTATTTCCTTTGTTGAAGTGACCAAGGACCCTGCAGAGCTGAAGGATGAACTCCATCTCATGTGTGAAGTGTTTGTGAACAACTCCTGAGAGGGAACAGGGGGTTGAAGAAGGGGCCCTGGACTGGGAGTCAACTGCTGAATCCATCACTAAAATTCCAACTTGAGGCATGGAAGATGAGCAACTAAGATGTCCTGGAGATGAGAATGCTAAAATCAAACTGACTTTAGAAACCAGTGAAGTTTCTCATGTGGCATTTGGCAAAAGGGAGCATAGGAATGGTACAGGCCATAAAAACTAGACCTCTGAGAAAATCCCTTGCTTATATTAAGACCAGAGGAAGAAGGGAATGAAAGAAAGAAATGAGAGTCAAGGCCTTGGTAATGGGCAGGAATTCCAGTATTGGAATAGTCTGGATTCTGCACCCCAGAAATACATGATCCTGTGAAGGAGTCAGAAAATACTTTTGGAAATGTATAGAGAACCCCAGGCTTTGCAGAAGGGAAATCACAAAGTGAAGATGCTGCAGAAGAATCTCTGGAGAGGATGCCTGAATAGGAGATCATCTAAGTACGGAAAAATCTGTATCCCCCTTAGCCTGCAAAAAGCAAACACAGGAGAGAGGCATTTTTTGAATATCTTTGAGGTGGTAGAAAGGCCAAAGGGTAAAGCACAGAAATGAAAATACCAGGAAGCCACATAAAAACGTAAAAACGTCCTGCAAAGGGTATGAATAGGAATCTGAAGATAATTATCCTTGAGGTCCAGTGACACTAGAAAAGCCTGAGGAAGCAGCAGAGGAAACAAAGTCTGAAAGGACAAAATTTGAAAGGAAGCGACCTTCAGAATGGTGATTAAATGAGAGAAGTCCAGAATATTTCTCTAACTGTCCTCTTTCCTTGGAACCAAAAACAATCTGGAGTAAAACCCCTTCCCCCTTTGAGAAGCTGGAACTTACTGAACAGTTCTCTTAGTCAAAAGATCCTGAAGCAACCCTGGAAAGAAATCCAACTGTTCCTGAGGGGGGTGAGGGATGCTCATGAAAGGGGGAAGAGATTTCCAGGCCATGTAATACCCTAGGCAGCTAATGAACAGAACCCTGGAATCCTGAGTAATCATTAACCAAACTGGAAGGGATAGGGAAAGATGAGGACAAAAGAGGAATGTAGCTAAGGAGTCAGACAGCACCTGGTTTGTCAGGAAAAGGCAATTTCTGTGTCATAGGAGTCTGGGTAGCTTAAGCATGAGGAGCTCTTTGCCCCCCCCATTTTACACTTAGGAGGACGAGACTGTCTATGAACAAAGGTGGGCTTATTAGGGTATTTTTTTTTTAAATTTAGGTACAGGAGAAACAAAACATGTTTAAGTTCCTGTAAAGCCTTGCCCTTATCCTGAATAGACTTAAACAAAGCAGCATCTGCACCAAATAAGTGTTTGTTATCCAGAGAAGCATCTATCAACTTAGCCTTAACATCAAGCAAATGTTGAAGCCAAATCCAGGAATATCTCCTCATCGTAGCTCTTGAAGAAGCATCGACTGCCTCATAACTGCACTTAATAGAATGGTGAGCCACTTGGAAAGAGGTCCCAACAAGGAGAGAGCAGAAGTCTTCCCTTCGGAATCAGGAAGGTCAGAAATTACCTGACAGGCCTGAGAAAGAACAGACAAAATATATCTGGACATAATGGATGTAATAATTGACTGCCATAAAAGCTAAGGTAGCAAAGGTATAAACCTTTTTACCTAGCCTTTCCATAGTCCTGCTGTCTTTATCAGAAGTAAGAAGCTTTGTAGACGGCAGCAACTGAGGTGGCATGTCAGATGCCACAGATACCACAGAGGGGTCAGCTGAAGGACATCTATAAAGGTATTTGCAATCCTCAGGCACCCAATAAATCTATCAGATTTTTTGGGAGCAGGTGGCTAGGAATCTGCAGCCTGAGACACAGTGGAAACGGCATCCGAACAAGACAGTCAGTCAAAACAGGAGTGACAGTAGAAGGTCTAGGAGAGTCCATTTGCAGTAGTTCATAATACCTCTTCTGCACTTCAGAAACATGGGCACAATCCCATTTAAAAATTCCATCATCCTGGAAATTGTGCCCCCGAAGGAAATTTCCTCAAAGAGAGTGTTAGGACTAGTGGACTCTTCTTCCTCCTCAGAACCACAGTCCAAAGGAGAAGGAATCTGGGATGAATAGGCAAAGGATTCCTTATTCAAATCCACCTCTTCCTCAGAGGACTCCTGTTTCCTAGGTCTTTTAAGAGGAGGAGAGGACCAAGGAGGAGCAGGAACAGAAACCCCTTGAGGAGGTTTCAAAGCCATAAGGGCATTAAACAAACACTGAGTGAAATTCTGTCATTCACTCTGAGGGTCCTTAAGAGTAGGAGAAACATGCTTTGTTTTTTGTTTCTTTTTCAAAGAGATATCTGCCCTGTAAAACTTAGAAGGCTCAGACACTGGATGACATTGCACAATTGTAGTCGAAACTTCCTCTCTGACTAAAATCTGAGAAACACCCCTAGGTTCTTCACAGTATGACAAATGGTTCTCTAAATACAGGGCAAAAGAAGAAAGTTGACTAAGGAGAATCTTTTGGATGAAAGCCTGACAAATGGAGCAGGATGTATGGTTGTGGGAAGCACGGAGGCAAAATAAGCACTGCTTGTGATGGTCTTTATGGCAAATCTGTCTCCTGCAGTGGCATTTCCCCTTTCTGGATGACATGAAACCCCATAAGCAGCAAGCAAAAAGAAAAAAGATAAGAGCAGAAACCACAGCAAGGCACTTATCTGTAATGGCTTGGTGAGCCAGCAACAAAGAGGGCATTCAGACAGATGATCAGACAATGGTGTTTGGACTGGTGGCAAACAAGTTCTGAGGATAGTACATCAGGACGTCACTTTTATGCCCTATGCCATACAGGGGGAGCATACATGAGATGGATGGCGTACCTTAAAGCAACCTAAAGGCTTTGGTATACTGGCCGGGCATCAGGATGCCCTTGTCAGGGGATTCCTATTGTAAAGAATACTGCAACAGTGGAATGGAAGGACATCAACAAGCCCTGAATGGGTGCCTGTTATCTTATGAGCACCAACTAGAAAACCTTTTTCATTTGCTAATGTCTGATTTTCTAATAGCAGGCTTTCTTGCCTCCATCAGTACCCGCTGCATGTCCTCAGAAAACAAGTTCCTAAAAGGAATCAAAACCCTATCATCCAGCCAGTCAATTTAACATGACTGATGTCAGGGTGCATCAAACACCCCTGTTCTTGAGTGAGTAGATCCATTCTGTGAGGAAGCTTGTGGTAATTGCCCCTGGCCACTTCTAAAAGAAGGGAGCACCATGGTTGCCTGGGCCGCAAGGGAATCACTACAATGATCTTGGGGGAGTCTTTCTGAATCTTCAGAGGTATCCTGGATATTAAATTAGTGGAAAGGGTGGAAAGGAATACAGGGACATTCCTGTCCAAAGAAAAGAGAAAGCATCTGTCTTCCAGGCCTTCTTGCATGGAGTCCTGGAACAGAATTTTGCCAGTTAATTGTGGGGACCAAAGATGGTTCAGAGAATTGAGTCTTACATCTGTCCTTGGTGTCCACCCCCCACCTCCCCCAAGTAAAGTCTGAAATATCTGTGGCAACTGTTTTGGAGAAGAGAGGGAGAAGGGGGCACACTGACATAAGGATATCTGTTGTCTCCACCAAATGACTTGTCTATCCCAGTACTGGGATCTGAAATAATAAATGGTGTTGATGCTGGTACCAAAGAGATTTTACATACCACTGTATCCTTCTCATGTGGAGTCTTGCCAGGGGTATCATGAGAATCATGGATGCCATGATACACAAAATCCTGAGGTATTCCCTCACAGTGACTGAAGTCTGAGTGGAAAACCTTAGAAACAGATCTAAATGAAGATCTATTTTTCCTGTGAAAGAAACGCTCCCTGAATTGAGATGCTTAGATGAAATCCCATGAACACAATCCTGTATGATGGAGAACCCGGTTTGTGCAAGAGATCTCTCACCAAAAAGAGGGATTCCTGACATTTTGAAAGAGTCTGCAAAGATAAGCAAATCATCTAGAAAGCAGAAAAATGTGGATTCCCTTGTCAAAGTCTGCACTGAGTTATAACTGAAGCTAGACACTTTATGAACACTCTTGGTGCAGTGGATAGCCTAAAGGGTTAGGCAGAGAACTGATAATGTGATCTGAACACACAAACCTTAAAAAATGCCTGAAGTCTGGATGATTAGGAATGTGATGATAAGCATTTTTTAAGTCTAGTGTTACCAGGAATCTTTTTTTTTATGGGTTGGTATTATGACCAATATTTATTCCAAATTTTGAACATTCAAGCAGGCAATTACAAGAAGTACAAAGAGTAATCATTATTAAAACTATCACTACTAGGTGGAATTACTTTTTAGAAAAATGAAATTACTTCAGTTTTCTTTTTTGTGAAAAATCTTTTTATTTCAGATTTAGCATAAAGTCATTGTAAATAAACATTAACAAAGCAGTGATAAAATAACAGTAATATATTAATGAGTGTACATAACAACATAGCAATAAACTATTTACAAATATGCCACATGTCCATCATTAAAAGATGTTATTGTTATCAAACTAGGATGTGGTCAAAAAGGGATTTCCAGAAATCAGTAAAGTAGGTCCGGGATTTTTGAGTAAAACTTAGACATCTATGAGCAAGGAGGTGTTTGATAGCTAGGTGTTTAAATCCATTGCATGTGAGCGAGGCTCTGTCCTTCCAATGAAGTGTAATGTAGTATATGAGTAGGGAGACTAGAGTTACTAATATACATGCTTGTAGTTTAGATAGACCAGTGGGGGGATATGTAGGAAAGCAAGTTTCCAAGATAGGGTGTTTTTTTCATAGCTGATCTTTTCAAGTTGAGCTCTTAATGAGCACCAGAGCTTGTAGGGGCACTTACAGCTCCAGAAAATGTGGAACAGGTCAGCTTTATGGTTTTCGCAGTAGGGGCAGAAAGGGGAGGTTAAGGGATAGATTTTATTGAGTGTGGTTGGGGTAAGGTAGGCATTATGACATATCATGATTTGTGTATATTTAAGGTTTTTAAGGGAAATGAGTTCTGAAGTTAGCTGGATAGTATGGGAGATTTGGTTGTTAGAAATTGATGGGTCAAGGTCCTTCCAATATTTAGAGAAGATTATATTATTTTGAGTTTTGACTGAGAGAATACATTTGTAAGAACTAGATATCATTTTCTTATTTAAAGGTAGAAGGTTCCATAAAGTTTTACAGGTTTTTAATGTCATAGGCGTTTATGGTGGGGTTCTCTATAATACAGTGGTTAAGGTCACAAATTTGCAGTACAATGATTGTAAAACTTTTGGGGAGGTTCAAGTGAGTTCTCATTTCAGTAATAGTATTTTTCCTGAAGGGAAAGATATATGAACTGGTAATCTCCTTTAGGAAGGGGGTATTTGCTTATGTTAATCATCTTATTACTCATTTTAAGACTGGGGTTAAAGTGGATAGGCAGTAGAGTAATAAATGCATTGTATAAATTTAAAGATTTGAAAATCTTTTGTAGGGTAGTGATTTTATGTTAAGTTGTGTGTACTTTAAGATTTTTTAAGCTTTCATTTGTTAAGGAAAGGGAAGGCTCTGGGGTTAAAGTGAAATGTTCTGCTATAATTGTATTGGAGTTTAACCCAAGTTGGTGACCATTGATGTGAGGCTGGAATATAGTCAGACATTGTTATTAGTCTGTTACACCATGTGATGTCGTAATACAGTTTAAAGTTGGGAAACCCTAAGACCCCACTGTTTTTGGGATAAGTCAGTTTGTTGTAACTGATTCTGATTGATTTGCGAACCCAGATAAATTTGGAGATAGTAGCCTGGAGGGTGTTGAAGAATTTTTTGTTGATAATTATGCTGGTGGCGTTAAAGATATATAAAAGTCTGGGTAAGAGAGTCATTTTAATTGTGGCTATTTTAGCTAGGAACAGAAGTTGAAGTTTTGACCATCTGTTGAGGTCTTGTTCAGAGTTTAGTAATATTGTTTAAATAAAAATGTTTAGGGTCTTGGTGGAAGGATACTCCTAGCTATTGCAGATATTGATTAATTTTAATTAATGATGATAAGAAGTAGGTGGGTAGTTGACAAAGAGAGTTAATAAGAAGGATAGTTTTCTTTAAATTCAAATTGTAGTTTGAGAATGAAGAGTAGGTGTCGACAGAGGATAGTAGTTTCTGAAGGTCCAAATGAGGTAGGGAGTAATATAGATTTAGATCATCAGCGAAAGCTGATAGAGCAATTTTGGTGTTAAAGATATTGGGAAAGTGGCGGAAAGTTTTCTGAGAGATTAGGAGGAATAAGGGTTCAATGTACAGATTAAATAAGTATGGGGACATTGGGCAGCCTTGTCTGGCTCCATTCTTAATGTCAATACGAGAACATACATTTTTATTAATTTGTAGAAAAGTGTTGATCTTAGAGTAAGGTGTTTTGAAGCTTGTACAAAATTGTTGGGTATGTCAAAGAAGGGTAAAACATTTAGCAGAAAGTCCACATTAAGTCTGTCAAAGGCTTTACAAGCCTCAATTTCTAAGGTATAAATTGGAGTATGGGTATGGTTAAAGAGAGTAATCATAGCGTCAAGTGTGAGAGTATGATCGAAAGTTTGTCTATGTTGTATAAAACCTGACTGTTCAGAAAAGACAATGTTTGGGATAATGGGTTTAATTCTGTTGCTAGTAATAACGCAAAAATTTTCACATCTAGATTTATTAAGGCAATAGGTCTGTAGTTCAGTGGGTTTCTGAGGTCGGAGTTTGATTTGGGAATAAGAATCGTTTTGGAAGCATTTAGATGTAAGTCGCTTATTCCACTGCTGGTAATGTAGTTGAATAGTTGAAGAAGGAAGACACATATCTTTTGAGGGACGGCTTGTGTTACCAGGAATCTTGAAAGGGAAAGAAGAAGCAACATGTTATGAAGTGGCATCACTATGAATTTGGCAACTATCACAAACAGGTTTAGGAAAGAAAGATCAAGAACTGGTCTCCAAGCATATTCTTTCTTTGGGACAAGGAACATCCTTGAAAAAATCCCTTCCTCACTTGGGAAGGAGGAGGAAATGGTTCTATCACTCCTTAAGGCAGCATGTGATAAGGAACAGATGGAAACAAAACAGTCTGATATGCAGGATGAGGAATGATACCATGGAAAAGAGAAATTTCCTCTCGCTGTCACCTGTAACCCTACTGAATAACTGTCAGAACCCATTTATCTGAAAAAATCTGTTTCCAAAGACAGAAATGGAGATTCAGACTTTCTGGAAGAGAAAGAAGGCCAGGGTGGGAGGGGGGTCTCATGGTCTCTTGAACAGTCATTCAGACTTTTTGGAGTGTCTTTGGTTTTGGGGGGGAGGTATGAGACTTATTTTTGGAACCTGTCACTTCTTAAATGTCTACTTACCTGAATTTTATTAAGTCTCTTCATTCTGTTTTTCGCTGAAATTGGATGAGGAGAAAGAAAATCCCTTGGACACTTCTGAAAAGGAGGGCTGAAAAATCTTAAGAGATTCCCTGGATCAGCTTGCCCTTTTCTTTACATTTCTGATCACCCCTGCAACAAGAGGGGCCAAACACTATAGTTCTATCCAAAGGAGAATTTAAAATCTGATTTTTAACATCATCTGAGTGGTTCTGAGAATGCAGCCTAGCAAACCTCGTTAAATCAGTACCAGTGGCCATAGCCCTGGGAGAAGTATCAACAGGGTCAAACACATTGCAAACAATCAGGGAGTAACACGTGCAACAGAAGAAACTAAGTTATTTAAAGCAGATTTTTCTTCACAACAAGAAACTGTAGACAAAACATACTTTCACAATATATCAGAATAAACTTTATTTATTTTTATTTATGTAACATTTGTTGACCAGGAAAGTCCGACTAGGACAAAGCCTATTTTCAGTGGAGGCCCAGACGTAGGAGAATGACAATTTAAAACTTTGAAATTCAAATTTGAAGATGTGCACTTTTTTCCTATACCTGTCAATAATCTTCCCATCCTCATTAGAAAGAGCAGGACTGGAATTAAAGAAATGCTTAGCAGCAGAGGAGTCAACTAAGGCTATAGCTGCTGGGTAAGGTTTGAGAATAGTGTATACAAATTTAAAAGATTGGGTTACTTTATACATCCTCTCTATCTTTTTAGGGACAACTGACTGACTATCAGGAAAACTGCAGGCAGTAAGACACACTTACTCTACAGCAGACAGGACAGGAGGAATGGGTGTAGGTTCTGGAAAGTCTTCTGTAACAACTCAAAATCTTTTTTGAGAAACCTCAGTGTTCTCCCACTGAAAACACTAGGACATTCTATCATTAGTCTAAAAGAAAGAGAACCCCAACCTCAGGAAAAATCAGAAAAGGAGCTCAGAAATCTGACAGCAAAACCCTGACTCCATCCCTGTATCTTCCTGTTCAGATTCAGAGTCTTGAATCTCTACAGTAAAAGAGGCATCCTTCTTTCTTTTACAAGAAGGATCAATAGACTGAATCACACCCTGAGCCAGTCCAAGTAAATTACTCCTATTCAAAGAAATTTGAGGGAGAGTATATACATACTTGGTTTTCTGGTTTCTTTTTGACAGGAAAAATTGAGCCAGCCATGTTATTAATGGTAGCCACTGCTTCCCCAGGGATGGGCACAGCATTCTGACACAACAGGGCAACCATCCCTGCTTCCTCTCCCACGACTGACAAAAGTGGTTTTCTCTTGCCCACTGAGGGGACTCCAACAGATACACAGGATGTGGCTAACCCCCGGTACACAGTGGCTGTAGGTGCTACACCAGAGGGATCCAGGGTAAAAGATGAGTGATCTGAGGTACAACAAATGGTCACAGCAGAGTCACCCACCTGCAGCTGAGGCAAATTACTAGTCTGTTGTGGTGGCAAAGGCTATTTGCTTAACTTTTTGTTTTTGTGGCTGTAGGAAAGAGTGACCATGGGAGAGGCAATCTGTTCCATGTTCAAGCCAAAACTGGTGCCTCTATCCTGGGGAAAACAAACAATACCAGTAAAACTACCCATCCACAAAAGTTATTTTTAACAGAAAAAAACACATTAAAAATAATTTTCAAACATGTCAGCACCACAACCATAAAATAAACACAATTTCTCCACAGAAAATAGTTCATCAGTTAGAAAACACATCTTTTAAACTGACATACATGAGTCTCCGTTAAAAAGTACCTTACAGTCTCAAGACCCTACGTTAAAACACAGCATTCCTTGTTTTAAAAAAAACTTTCCTGAAGAGAAAAGTAATAAAATGGCAATAAACTTAAGAAAATAGAAGTATTTTCCCCAAAGAGAACTTATCTGCCCAGCTAAGGAAAGCTCAATCCGACTGTCGATCCTCAAAAGCCTCAGAGGAGAGCACTTTTCAATGGGAGTAAATCACTGAAGGCCTTTGCACCCAAACTTGTCTTTTAGTCAGCTCAGCTTGAGCTGCTTGACAGTTTGGGCAAGTGGAAGGTGCCCTGAAGTTTTGGAAGCTGTCCGTCTGTTATATCCTTGTCAGGATATAACAGCCGGACAGGGTGGGATGATGGCATAATGATTAAGGTGTTTACCTTGCAGACACAAGGTGCAGGGTTTGATTCTCACATGGGGTAACTGTCTAGGCTTAAAATGGCTCACAATGGCAGTAAGTCTAGTATTAATCTATGAACCTATGATATAACCCATATAGCTAAGGGTGCTGCAGACATGATCAATATGAAGAACATACCATATACCTCACAACTCTACTTTAACAAGTGTCTTGAAAATTATGTTTAAATTACACTTCATGCTGGTTGACAGACATGAAAAAACACAAACCAGGCAAGTAGCATAACAGAAACTATAGCACAAACTGAAGCACAGTGCTTACCAAGGTGGCGACTGTGTACATCTTACATCTGCAGTCTGCTCCTGCTGATCCTGCTGCTGACCATCAGAAGGAGATCGGACCATCCCTGGCTGTATCTCTCTCCATTTACCTGCACAGACTGTTTGGGTCATCAGCTGCAGGACTGACTTGTCCAAACCTAGCCAGTCAGATGGCAACCTAGAAATGGAAAGAGAAGTAAGACTTTTATGTTTTACCACAGATGAGTGATCAAATTGCAAGTTTATTTCTCATATCTGTTCCTCCCTCTTCGACTTAAATGAGGATAGTACAGTACCTAATACTGCTATTATATGCAATGATCTGACCCCCTTATTCAATTAATACATTTATAAGGTATGGCACTGAATTTAAATTCTGTAAATTGTGTACACTGCTTGATCTAGATTATTACCGAATTCATATTCTTCTAGGTCATACCTGAAAAAGTACTAATATGTGAGTACATAACTGTATTAGAAGAGAGACTTCTAACATGTATACCAATGTCCTGCACTACATAAAACAAATGTCAACATTGTCTGAAGCACTATGCTAATGCATGTGCCGTGCACGTGGGGGCACACACACACACACACACACACACACACACACACACACACACACACACACACACACACACACACTGAACACATGACAGAGCAATTTAGAAGGTTGCCATTCCCCTAATGGCAAGTCTTTGGGATGTGGGAGGAAGTTTCATTCCCCCAGCAAAACATCTAATCAGGACATGCAGATTCCACACAGAAGGCACTCTGTCCAGGAAACAAAGCAAAGAAGCGAGAAAGCTGAGGGGTGGCAACTATACCACTGTTCTAGATAATCTAGTAAACTGGAAAGATGGTACCGTACTGAATGTCTGACTTTTCTAATTAGTTTTAAAATAAATAGAATTAATCAGAAAGTAAACGTGATTTTGCTGATTATATTGCTGTGTGTCAACAGTGTTAACTGTTGGCTTTGCAGCATGATCAGATAGAACTCTTTTGTAGCACAGGCATTAACTACATAGTTTAGTAACTGACTATTTACAAAGAGAAGAGTACTGGGCCTAGAACAAGTCCCCCTGCTGCTAGAGGTTTTCTGGTTTCTTTTGAATAAGCCAAATGGAATGACTGCAAGAAATGTTATTTTTCTTTTCTGGTTTTATTTTAAATTTTAAAAGAATAAGTCAGAAAAATAAATACAATTTTGTGCGCGACGAAATTGTGCAGGAACAAGGCTAACTGCTGGGCCATCATAGGGCTTAGGCAAATTATGCAGTCTGCTGGCTAGCTTCTTATAAGTATAAAAGTTAAATTTTCCACCCTAGTTTACATTTACTTTATTTTAATAGTCAGAAAGCAAGTCTTATTTCTGTGGTATGACAATACTGTGTAGGACAGAGTTAAGTTTTGGTTTGAGGCAGAGCTCAGGCAAATTGCATAATTCTTAATGCACAAGTTCTTAAAGTACACACAAGGTACTTAACCACAAAACAATGTCATGTACTTAACATAAATATAGACCTGTAATAAGGTTCACCTTTGATAACCATTGGCACTTACACCACAGGTGTTAGGATTACCTATCAGATAAACCCTGCCAGGGTTTCCAGGCTACCTTTTCCACCATAAGCTGTCCTCCTGCCTTCAATTCTAATGCTCAGCAAGAAAGCCCAGGGCATCGAAGAAGAAAATGCAGTGGAAAGGAAAAGGCAGACTAAACTAGTTAAAAGCTGGGAGATGATGTGGCTGTATATTTTGAAGATGGATCTCCTACAGATTTATCATTGTGGTAAGTACATGTTTTCATATATAAGAAGAAGAGGTCCAGTTTTAGTAAACATTAGGACAGAGTCCACCGCTAATCCTTCTGGGTGTCCACTTTTATAGGAACAAACTCCACAACAACAATAGCTCTGAACGAAGGTCTGGACCTGGAAATAATGTCCAGATTACAATGCTTTTTGAATGCCATTTTATGTGGTGTTACAGAAAAAGGCTATGGAGGTAGGCATTGCTTTATTACAGTGAGCTTGGGCGGGGGGTTAGTTTACAGGAACACCTCTTTCATACCTGTCATAACATCATTCAATACAACTGACTAATCATCTGGAAAGGGTATGTCTGCTAAATAAATGTCTTGCCCATTCTAGATTTAGCAAAAGAAACAACAGGCTGTCTTTATGTACAGACTAGGTTCTGTCCACATAAAACCTCAGCTATCCAAGGATATGATAGTCTTAGTGAAAATACAGTTAAGCTGACATACTGATTTAAATTACATTCATTGCCACCTTGTGCATAAAGGATGGACTAGTGCTAAGTGTAACTCTTACAGAAAACTAGACAAAGAGGTTTAACAAAAATAACTTTTAGTCTGGAGATTCTTGTAGCAAAAGTAACAGGAATTAGAAATGCAGTGTTTCAGTATAACAATTTCAACTGAGTAGGATTCAGGTTCAATTATAAGAAGGCTCTGAGAATCACTTTTGTTTTGAATAGATTGGCCTTCTGTGTGAATCTCAACATGAGAGCAGAGAAAAAATGTAAAGGAGGCTGTTTGGCCACAGGTGGACTAGTGCAGCGTTCACCTGCCACCTGAAAGGAAAGAGTCTGGGACACTTAGTTTGCCAGAAAAGGAAAAAGGATGCACGAATGGAATCCCCAGAGATTGAAAGATTTTATTGGTCACTGCAAGTGACTTATCACACAGCATTAGAAGAAAAAGACTCAAACTGCTTGATAGTGAGTTTGCTTACCTACAGAATATGCACTAATGTCAGGATATATGATTTTATCACTCGATACCATCCCATCAAGGCCTTTCAACACAAAGGATAACAACAAGGTTTCCTTTGCTTGCAGATGTACTAGAGTACAGCTAAGTTATTCAACTACATCTGCATGTAAATGACCCAATCAGAAGGAAGCCGTGAAATGCCAGAAGTCTGCTGCCTTAAATGCCTGCTCCCACTTCAGGACAGATGCATTCATGGTGCCACCAGATCCAGAAACCAGGTTAGATGTAGGCAGCATGCACTGAATATTGGAAGGGGGTAAGGTGATGTAAGGAGCTCAATACTGATACCAGTGAATCCAGAAAGTTCACTGGAGTATAATAATATGGAAGTTTGTCTTGAGAAACCATGAAAATCATTATAAACATTAATCTTAGGGCAGTGGAACGGGTTCCGGCGTATAGCTTGCAAGACATTTCCCTGTAAGCTACATTGCCGAAACCAATTGGCTGCAGCAGCAATTTGCCGTAGAGCAATATGGCTGAATAGCATAGCTGCTGCAGCTGTACACTATGCACAGTAATTCGACAACTGGTGGCGATCCTTACAGACAGCTGCCCAGTCGTATTCTAGCAGGGACGGCCATACTAGATGTGTTCCACGTTCCGTATTCTCATGTAAGGAATATATTTATTGTATTATTTATTTATTTTACTGTCAGATGTCTGACAATAAAATAAATAAATAATTAATACAATAAATGCATTCTTTACATGAGAATACAGAACGTGGTACACATCTAGTATGTCCATCCCTGCTAGAATACGGCCGGGCAGCTGTCTGTAAGGATTGCCACCAGTTGTACAATTACTGTGCATAGTGTACAGCTGCAGCGGCTTTGCTGTTCAGCCGTATTGCTCTACGGCAAATTGCTGCTGCAGCCAATTGGTTTCGGCGATGTAGCTCGCAAGGAAATGTCTTGAGAGCTACATGCCGGAACCCCAGTGGAACAGCTTTCTGCTGGTAATGTCTGGGAGGACTCTACAACAAAAAAAGAAATTATGTACTCACCCATAATATTCCATCTGTATTGTCCATTTTCATTCTTCCTCAACAAATGGGTTCAGATCTGACTATCAAATCCGACCCGGCCACTTTCTAAAGATTCTGGGATCCAAATCTTCAAGCTCCCCCTTACCCATAATGTCCCTAACCATTATAATACCTCAGATCGAGTTTGCTGCTATTATGCACATTATGGTAATATATTAAGATAATCATACTATTACAGGAAAGTGACAGATGAAAGATCAGAAGCTCAAACAGGAACTAGGTTCCTAAACACTCTTCTGTTAGGTCTCTCACAGGGTCAAGGACAGGGGGAAGGTGGGAGGGAAGTTGAGGAAGAATGAAAATGGACAACACAGATGGAACATTATGGTGAGTACATAACTTCTTTACCTGATGTTGTCATTTTTCATTCCTGAACGAATGGTACAGAGTCCCCAACTACAATAACCTTGGTAACCCTCTTGGAAGGATGTTCCAGAGCACCGCAGAACCAAATACAGCTCTGTTTCTGGAATTTATGTCCAACTGTAATGCACAATAAAGGTATGAGTATTAGAACAAGTGGCAGCTGCACAAATATCTTCAGTACAGGCTCTTGCCCAAAAGGCTGCCAATTTAGACACTGACCTGGCTGAATGTGCCTTCAGTTGTTTAGTTAAGGCAATACCTTGCAAAGAATAAATATAGAAAATACAATCTGTTACCCATTTAGCCAAGGCAGTTTTAGAAAATGGTCTTCCCATTCTTATATTAGAAAATGAAATAAATAGTTTTTCAGATTTTCTGAATGCTTTGGTCCATGTAAAAACACAACTGTATATGTAAGTCAATAAGATGATGGATGCACTCTCTTTTATTCTCAGATTTAGGGAAGAGAACTGGCAAATTGATGACCTGATTGATATTGGTTTCAGAACCAACTTTTGGTAAGAAAGAAGGATCTGTGTGTAAAGTAACTCTATCTTTGTGAAAAATCAAATACGGTGGTTTGGAAGACAGGTCTTGGAATTCTGATACCCATCTTGCAGAAGCTACAGCTACCAAAAACACAGTTTTCCAAGAAAGAAATCTGAGATCCACTTTAGCTGATGGTTCAAAGGGGGAGTGTACTAAGGCTTGTAAAACCATGGTGAGTTTCCAAGGTGGACTGGTGTCCTTTATTGGTGGTCTAAGTAAGAAAGTATCCCTAAGGAATGCTTTACACAATTTGGATGATGCTAAAGGAGAAGCATTATCCCCATTATGCTACTTCGAGATGGCTGCCAATTGAACTTTAATAGTGGAAAAACTTGCTCTGTCCTGGAAAATCAAAGCAAGGAAGTCTAGAACTGCTGGAATTGGAGAAGTGAAGGGATCTACTTGTTTCTGATGAGCCCAAATAGCGAGTGTTCTCCATTTACCCATGTAAACTTTTCTAGCAGAAGCTTTATGGGAAGAGACTAAGATTTTTCAAACTGGGGAGGAATGCCTGGAATATCTAGCCATTTCTGGAATAACAGAAACCATGCAGTCAATTTGAGGCCTGCAATATCTGGGTGAACCTGTCCTGATGGGCGAGACAGGATGGACTGGGATCTAGCATCCAAGCAGGACATACTAAGTGAAACCAAAGAACGGGAAACCATACCTGTCGAGGCCAGAAGGGAGCAATAAGGATCACTCTGCTCTTCAATTGCAGTTCTTTCTGAAGAAATTTGGGGATAAGAGGCAGGGGAGGGTAAACATAATGGAGACCGGAGGGCCAAACATGGACTAGATCATCTCTCAGGAACTGTCCTTGAGGAGGGAAAAGGGCGAAAAACATGCTGCATTTGTTGTTGAAGAAGGATGCAAATAGCTCTCAGCAAGGTTGATCCCACTTGTGGAAGATCAAGTTTGCCACTGATTATTTGAGAGACCACTCATGAGGCATGAGGATGGTCCTGCTGAGTCTGTCTGCCAGAATGTTGGACTTCCCTGGTATGTGCATTGCTACTAGAAAGTGGCTGGAAGAGATCACCCATTGCCACACCCTCAATGCTTCTCGACAAAGGGGATAGGATCTGGTCCCCCCTGCTGTTGATGTACCAGACTATTGATGTCTATTTGTACTGCAATAGTCCCTAGAGGGAGAAAGCATTGAAAGCCTTGCACTACTAGAAGCACCGCTCTCATCACTAGGATACTGATATGCCGATTGGTCTCTTGTATTGAACACGTGCCTTGAACAGTCAATCCCAAGTAATGTCACCCCCATCCCCACCCCAACTGTGAGGTGTCCATGGTCAATGTGGTGCTGAGGGGGAGGAAGGAAAAGTGGATGACCTAGATCGATCTTCTCAGAGTGGACTCACCAAAGAAGAGAACTTCTGCACACTTGAGACAATTTTATGGGATGATCCAAGGGATAGCAATGAAAGGACCATTGCACTACTACAGTCTATTGGAGAATTCTCATGTGTAACCGGGCAGTGGTTACTTGAACTGGATGAAGATGAAATTTGTGCATACTGATGGTGATTCCCAGTGAGAGTGTCAGATGAAGCAAATAATTTCTGGTTTTTACTGAAAAAAAAACAAAGCTTTTGGAAAGGCATGCAGGAAACCAACCAAGAAAGTCAGACTGAAATGTTTAAACCAAAACCTGATGTTGGAACCAAGACTTAATAGACCAAAACTATATAAACCAAGACTTTATTAGCGCTTTCGTCCATCAGGTAGTGAACTTCATCAGATAATACATTGTTAAAAACTCAGTACTTTATCCAAAAAGTGCACCAATCAACTTTCACCTATTCCATATTAATTAACCACACCCCTAGCATTAAAAAAAAAGCCTGTTGAAATAAAACGAACACTGAATCCACCCTAATACATAAAAATATTTACTTTCAATCCTGCCCTATATATGTTAGTTTTATTTGAAAAAAATTGCAAATTAGATTTAAGAAAACTATTAGCAGAAAGGAAGTATTGTAGAATTGATAATTTAACTGAACCAGAACATGTATTATTGGATTTTATTAACAGGTAGAGAATATGTATCATGATGCTGGATAAAGGGGGCAGTTTGGTCTTTATGGACCTTTTTGATTATAAGGATAGAAAGTATCATTTACTAGATGATGTAGCCTAAGAAAATATTTCTAAAAATGAGCTGAATGGGGTCTACAAGAAAATTTATGGTCAGATAAATTATATGTTTATAGAGCAATGTATTACTTTACAAATGTTAATTACTTTCAACATGACTGCCTCTATCCTTCCTTGCATTTTTGGAGTTCCAAAAATACATAAGGACATTTCTAACCCCCCAATGTGACCAATAATTGATGGAAGAAATTCTATAACTTCCACATGTGCAAAGATTTTGGATATGAAGGTTAAAAAAATTGTAAATTCTGAAAAACACATCTGTAAGGATTCCTTAAGTTTTCTGAGTGCTATAAGTGATTTGGTTTTTGATTCGGAATGCAGCTTGGCTACTATTGATATGAAGGACCTGTATACGGTCATACCACAGACAGAAGGTATATGATGGAATTTAGATTTTTTTGTTCAACAGGGGGGCACCTCAACAAGAGATCAACTCATATGGAGAACTGTTTGAAATTGTACTTGGTAACAAAGTTTTATGTTTTGAGGGAGAATTGCACCTACAAAAGAGTGGGATAGCAATGGGGTACACTTGCGAGGCTGTGTTCGCAAATCTTTTTATGGCCGCATGGGAATACAGATTTATTTTCAACAGTAGTATTATACTAAATTTGTAATATTTGGATAATTTATTTGTAGTATGGAACAGGGACAAAACCCATTTTAATAACTTTACAAAATACATTAATAGTATGACGGGTTTTCTGAAATGTACCAATGAATTTAGTACAGAAAGAATCTCCTATTTGGATGTTAAGTTGGAGAAGGATAATATCAATGGGAGATATATATCCACAATTTTTAGAAAGAAAACTTACTCCAATAGTTTCTTACATTACTCGAGTTCACACCCCACTTATCAAAAAAGATCAGTTGTCAAGGGGCAGCTTGTAAGAGCTGCTAGAATGATTACCTTGGCTGAGCACTTCTTACAGGAATGTAATTTCTTGATAGCTATGTTTGAAAGGCGAGGGTACCCCACCCCACCCATTTGCTTGTTGATTTAAAGAACGAGGTAGTTTTCAAGAGAACAAAATGACATTTTTGTCCCATTTTAGGGTCTTCACATGCATTGGGTAATGATTCTATTGAGGTTGTTATAACAAATGTCCTATTTTAAGACCATCTGGATTGAGTACTATTTGATTTATTACCCAATTTAATGTTGATCATGGGGGGATTATGCAGGATTTTATCTAAGAATTGGACTATTCTGATGGAGGAAAACCACTTTAGGGAGAAATCTGGATTACTCCCCAGAATAATTTTTTAGGAGAGGTACCAATTTCATGTCTATTTTGAAAAACTTGAGTAGCACATCACTGGATAGGAATCCCCAGATGGGCAGATGTGGTAGATGCCCATGGTGTTCCAAGATTAATACTGGTATTAAATTCTACATAGATGGTAAGGAACACAGGATTACACATAAATTTGATTGTTATTCAAAAGGGGTAATATATTTTGCTAACTGCCAACACTGTCCATGGTATTATGTTGGCAAAATGGACCGTAGATTCAGAGGCAGAACTTACGAGCACGAATACGCTAAAAGAGTTGGATATTAATGCTCTAGCAAAGCATGTCAAAGAATACCCGGGACATAGTTTTAAATATGGTCAAAGATGCTATCCTTCCTGGACCAAGAGGGGAGCCCTATTAGTCTACTTTTAGAGAAAAAAGAACTCCTGTGGCAGTTAAGGCTCAATGCTTTTAAGTGGCCGGGATTAAATGATATTTCTTGCCTTTTAAAACTCAAAGCCCTTGACAGACAACATTTTCCCATAGTGGGCTTTCAAGTTGTAATTGTTAAAAATAAGTGTAATATTTTTTAAAACAAGTTTATTTTATTAACTTGTTTTAAACTTCATAGGTAGGGTTACGTTTTTTTATGTATTAGGATGGATTCAGTGTATTTCTTTTATTTTAACAGGTTGTTTTCTAATGCTGGGGGTGTGGTTAATTAATATGGAAAAGGTGAAAGTTGACTGGTGCACTTTTTGTATAAAGTACTGAATTTTTAACAATGTATTACCTGATGAAGTTCACTACCTGATGGACGAAAGCACTAATAAAGTCTTGGTTTAAATATAGTTTTGGTCTTTTAAGTCTTGGTTCCAACATTAAGTTTTAGTTTAAACATTTCAGTCTGACTTTCTTAGTTGGTTTCCTGTGAACCTTTCCAACCGATTTGTTTTTTTTTTTTTTTCAGTTTGTCGTTCCTTTTTTATTGGCTTGTCTCCGGCTTTTACTAATAGATGCCTGGTTAGTGCAGTAAGGCACCAGTCATCTTCTAAATAGGAAAACACTCTGAATCCAAGAAGTCTCAGGTGAGCTGCTACCACTGCCATGCAATTGGTGAACACCCTGTGGGCTGTAGTTAGACCAGAGGGCAGGGTTCTGAACTGATAATGATTGGCTCCCACCCAAAAGGAGAGATACCTTTGACAGCGCCCATTCATTTTGATGTGCTAGTATGCAACTTGAAGATCAACTGAGCACATCCAGTCGTCCTTCTGAAAAAGGGGCAGAATGGACTGAACCGTGACCATCTGGAATTTGGAATTTTTTACAAACTGATTCAGATAACTTAGATCCAAAGCTGGTCTTTTTTGGCACTAAAAAGATCCCTGAGTAAATTCTGGCTCCTGTTTGGTCTGGTGGGACCTCCTGGATGACCCTTTTGTCTAACAACTTTGTAATTTGTTGAGCTGCTAGTTCCCTCTGATTAGGTGGAACATTGTGGAGAATTTTGTTTGGTTTTACATGAATTTGTAAAAAGGGAATGAAATATCCTCTGGATATGATGCTTTGCACATAATGATAGTTTGTGATGGCTATCCAGGCATCTTGGTGCAAGGATAAGAGTCCCCCCGACTACCTTCAGAGATGGACAGTCGGTCAACCTTTCAGGAATGCTGGAAGGACCTGTCCGAGAAAGAATATCGAGATCTTTGATTCTGCAGACCCCTTCTGCTCCATGGGCGACATCTACCATTGTACCTATTCTCCCTCTGCCTCTGGGGGATAAATCTCCATGTTACTCCTGGAAAGGAGCTTCAGACTTCTTGAACCACGTTTTCTTACTACCATGCTGGTTCCTGGAAAAGGGTCTCTGTGGGGTAGAAAAGCAAATTCCAATGGCAGACAAGGTCTTTCCATCTTGTTGACTATGGGAGAGAGTCTCTTTCACTGTTGGCCCAAACAAGAATGATCTATCAAAGGGAGCATTGATGAATGACGCCTGCAATGATGAAGGATGTCTCAAAGGGTCCCACAAAATCGCACAACTGCATCCAGGCAAGTCTCCTTATGGCTATACTTGAACCGGCTGCCCTTGAGGTACCTTCTGCGGCATACAAGATCAACCTCTTGGACACTTTGGTAATCGATTGTATGGTGGCCACTCTCGAGGAAAAGGATTTTTGTTCCTCTGCAGACATGGACCCTGGGGCAGAATTAGAGAGTTCCTTTATTAAGTTCCTTTGTAATCTGGTAAAATGTGCCAGGTAGTTCAGTGACTACAGTGAGAAGGTCATTGCTTCCCAAACCTGTCCAAAGCCCTAGTCTCTCTGTTAGGGGATGGACAGTGGAGCTCTGTTCTGCCACAACAACCATGGCATCTACAGGAATCCCTTTCATCCAATAATGTTTATCTACTGTGGCACTTAATATTTTATCTGGGCATTTTAGGATAGGTTCCACAGAACTCATTTCCGGACACATGATTTATGAGCTCATCCACAGGTGGAGCAAGTCAAGCTGTAGACAAGCCAGACATGAAGGCTACCAAAAACAATTCCTCCTGGGACTGGGTTTAGGAAGACCAACCACCTTTCTGAGGAAGTATCTCTAGGATGTCTCCAAATGAGACATTTCCCCCCTCATCAAAGTTGGTGTCTTCTAAGAGGGAATCCAGGTGCCTCCTCTTGCACATCTCCTTCTGAGGGACTGCTTCAGTGGGATGTTCCAGGGAGGTATCAGAAGAGATAGGGAGCTCTCTCAATGGAGCTGTTTGGAAGCTCTTCTGATCTGGCTGTCCCTGAGGTGTAGGTTGTCAAGGCTCAAACACAGGATCCAGAGACGTACGGTATGGATCTGAAGAAGGGAGAGTCGACATTATTCTTGGCTGAAAGAAGACCCTCTCCACTACCTCCAAGGCAGAAGCACCTGGAGAAGCCAAGGAGAATCCCTCTAGAGTCAAGACTCCTGGAGCAGACAATCCCTGAGCATCCCCAATACCCCACACTAATGGAGGAGCTGGAGCTCAGCTATCAAGTGCCAAGGCTCCGAGAGGAACCTACAGCTCTGAAAACTTTGGAGTCAAAGTCAACCCCTTGGACCTTATGCTTTGGCTCCAAGAACTGCCATGTTCCAGCAGAGTCAGAGCCAAATGGGTCAGGGAAGTAGTCTGAGTCAATGATGGAATAAAGTTCACATCCGATGTATCGACTCCAAGAGTTTTGTGAGCCATGGGCACCGAAACAGATGGTAGGATCGGAGAAGGAGTAATTACTGGTAGAAATGCAGGTTGACGGCTCACAGATCCAGTGGGAGATGGAGCTGGAAAACCCCCCATCTGGATCTGTGTTCTCAGGAATTTCCTCATCATCCTATCTACCTCCACCACAGAAAGACTACAGGAGGACCTAAATGAAGCTGATGTGGAGGATGGCCTGGAGGACATTTTAGGATTTTCTTGTAAGAAAGTACCTCAGCCTTGAAGTCACCAGTTCCAGGGAGAACACAGAGCCATAGACTGTTTTGGATCTGAAGGCTTCAGATCTGACATTTTTGGAACAAACCTTTTTAGGAGATTCTAAGGAAGATGACTGTGGAGGAGTCTGGGCAGGAGAGCACGTATGGTGTTCCATGGGCTCCTTAGATTTCTGAGAGGGAGTTTGAGCTCCTGAAGAAGTAGCTGAGGAGGAAGCTAAGCATGGGGAATCCTTTCAGTGCAAACTTGTTCCTCCTATCACTGACAGCTCTCACATTGAAAGTTGCAAAAATAGCACAAAGAGTATCTGCATGTGCTGGGCCTAGACAGTAAATGAATTGAGGATTTTATGTCCACAGGAAGTGCATTTTTTAAATCTAGTAGGTTTGTCAGCCACACTGGAAAAAAGTGCCTACCAAAAAGGTGAGACAAGAGAATAATTTTTTTTTCTTTTAAAAAAAAAGAAAAGAGGAAAAGGGAGAAAAACTACCAACAATGGTAGTTAAAGAAATATACCTACAGGTATAAAAGGGGAAGAGAACAGCCTACCAATGATGGTATAATGAAAGAATTACCAAAAGAGTTTGGTAGTGAAGTCGCAATCTCGACCATGGTTAGACACATTATGGGTAAGGAAGGAGCTTGAAATTCAGATCCTAGAATCTTTAGAAAGTGGTTGAGTCAAATTTGATAGTCATATTTGAATCTATTTGTTGAGGAACAAATGAAAATCACAACATCACATCAGATTATTTGTTGAAGTATCAAAAGCCTTTTCCTAAGCAATATAGTTTAACAAAACACTTACATTAATTAAACATTCCTGGACACAATATCTGAAATGGGAGGAAACAAGATTTCTTGGTTTTCTACAGCCCGGTATGGGATGCTACAACAAAAATACATTTGGTAAACAACCTGGGGTGGAGGTGAGCCCAAATGGAAGCTTCTTAAATTGCTACTAATTTTCCCTGACCTAGAACCATAGAAAATACCATTATTACGTGGCAAACTCTCTATAGAGACAGGCATTCCTGAAGGACCAAACCACACTTCCAGCCTCCTTTGACCAGACATGGTAGAAATGAATTTACTATGCATATTTCAAAGGTCTGTTCTGTAATGAACGTGCTGAAGTTGTTGAAATCCAAGAAGGCCCTGATGTCCTTTGGTTTTCAGGTTACCAAAAAGAATCTTCTATAATATGCTAAGCATTTCTGGTCTAGTGGGATCACAAAGATGTCTCTTCTCATAGGTTCATAGGTGTTTACTAGGCTAATGACCTCAAGGGCCTTTTTAAGCCTAGCCATGCATCTCAAATCTCTGACAACAAGTTCTGGTACCCTTGACAAGTACAGGCAGGGGCTTGGGAGGTAAAACATTTACGAGCAGGGTCCTGGGAGATGAACCATTTACAGGCTGCCTGTGTCCATTACAGACAAAGGTGACAAACCAGTGATGAACTTCCTGTTCCCCTTCCAATTCTCCAAGTTACATTTGATCTGGGTTAGGGAAGATCTCTACTTCTCATGGATTAGGAGCCTGTTACAGAGAAGGGATAGTCTCTGGGATACATACCTGTCTCTCCAGGAGGTCCTACTTATATCACAGACAAGGTCTATTTATATCACAGACAAGGTTAAGCCTTTAGAATGGATAATTCTGGTGCTGTTTGTTCTACAGATATGCAGGAGGCCCATCACAGTGGGATCTGATAATGCGTTGTATGCCAGGCACAGATCTTCCCTCAACAGCCTGTAGGAGACAGAACACAGGGATAGAGCCTTGAGGAGGTCTGCTCAGGACATAATACTTATGCCTTATATTCTTTTATTTAGGAACCCCTGTGGACATTCCAAATTGCTGGATATGCCTGGTTAGGTACATACTAAAGGGGCACTGTACCCAATAATAGATCTGATGAATGCTGAATACAGTGGCACAGTGACTTCCTTGGACCTAGATGGCATACCTTTGTTTATAAGTTGTCCAACATAAAACGATTTCCTCACTGCTGTAGACTCATGATATCCAAAGGCTAGATTACTATCTATGTGTGTCCCCAAGTCCCTGACTATTGGGTCAACTCTCAGCAGTGTGTTGTCAATATGAAAATTACCAGGGGTGAATGACTTCCCGAAGGATACTATTATGCATTTCTTGGCATTTAGTTTTAGTCTATGGTTTTGGCACCAGTTCTCTGTCTGTGTCAGCTCTTCCTGGAGAACACCTGTGCCGGTGGGCGAATCAATGACAAATCCTAATTTGCAATCATCTGCAAATTTAGTCAGCCAGAAGCCTCTGACACTGGCCTTGAATTCACAGAAGAGAAGTAAATGTCAAAAAGGAGCAGTCACAGGACTGATCCCTGAGGGACTCCATTTCTGACTGGCCACTTTGTAGAGGTGGACTCTCCAAATCTAACTTCCTGTTTCCTGTCTGTGAGCCAGCTGGCTAACCACTGGATGAGATAAGGGTTTTTACCTAATTTCTTAAGTTTGTCAACAATGCCTGGGTGGGGTAGTGTGTCAACTGCCTTGGCCAGGTCAATGTAGGCAGTGTGAAGCATTTTGTTCTCATCCACTGCTTTGGTGACCTTCTCAAAGATGTCCACCAGGTTTGGTAGGAATGACTTGCCCTTGATGAAACCAAACTGACTTGGGTCTTCTGTTAATGAGTTTTCACATCTCCTTCCTTAATATCACTTTTGAGGGGAATATCTGGAAAGGGCAGTCATAGAACTTGGGTTGGACTCAGGAAGATGATCAAGTGCCAATGCCAATAATCTTCCTCACTTACTTGTCCCTGAATATTTTTCTCCATTCCAGGGTAAGGAAAAATAATCTCCCACAAACTGCCTCCAAGCAGCTGGGCAAGCAAACAGGATTGCTACTATCTACTTACAGGCTGACAACAGCATCCTGCAGATTATTCAGGGCCCTTGACCTTGTTGAAATCTAGATTTGGGGGACTGTCTGTACCTGTCTCACTCCTGGTACTAGTACTGTGGACCATACTAGAAATACACCTGATACTAATTCCTCTGAATACTGTTCTAGACACACAAGTGGGGTTGGGGACTTAAACACCAAAATCAGTAAGGGTCTACTCTCGATAATTTGTTTCTCTGAGGTTCACTTTAGCTTCCAAAATAAACAGAACAGGGTCCCTTGAATGGACAGCAAAGAAGTTCATCTTGATGTCCTCAGTGAAATGGGTTAAATGAAGCCAGAAGTAGGGGGTGCCACTGTCACATCTTGATTCTCTAGCAGCCCCTGCTATGGCATTATAGGCTACATGGAACACAAGGTTGCTAAGCATGCATGGAGTGGAAACAGAAGCCTGGGCCTGATCTTCTCTTTCAGGTGTTCCTCTGCCAATTCTCCTGCAGCATGTTGTATTTCAATGACTACGGTGGAATGGGCCTTAACCCTGCCTGGAATAGTTCTGTTGTGTTGAATACAATGAAAGGTAATAGACTGAGACAATCATTTGTAAATAGTCTGTTTTGGCACAAGTTGTCCCTTCTTCTTACCCTCACAAAAAATGAAGAACCTAAAGACTTAGTTCTGTCAAGACAATGCCTCAGTTGTTTGTGGACACCCAAGGTATGGAGTATTCTTTCTCCCTCATTTTCAGGTACAGGAAGAAAAATGGGAAAAAATGGATATTTGGCTTAAAGTAAATTTAGATACCACTTAAGGCAAAAAAAGATTACTTCTTAATGAAACCCTGATTCTGTGGAAAACAACCATCAATGCTTGTGACACAGATACCCTTACTGCAGACATCACAGCAATCACTAAAACAGTCTTTCAGGTTCAGAACCTCAAGTCATTCAGTTTAGCCCGTTCAAATGGAGCAAGTGTTAGTTTCTCTAACACAAAATTAAGATCCCAAGGAAAGGCAACCAGATTTTTTAGGAGGTCTCTTACGCAGACCCCATTTAAGAACATTTTAACGCAAGAATACATTGAAAGAGGAGGGACCATGGGCAAACATGTTGAAATGGCAGATAAATGAACCTTGATGGAGGAGTACAAAGGCCATAAGCTATCAACTCACACAAATACTATAAAACCACAGAAACACTAGGAATGGGTGCTGGTTATGTTGTTGCCATCAACTAGGAAAACTGTTCCATTTGCTAACATATGATTTTAGAGCAGCAAGCATTCTTGCCTCCTTTAGTACTTGCTGCATGTCCTCAGTAAACAGGTGACTAAAGGGAATTAAGACCCTATACTCCAGACATGTCAGTTGACGTTGACTGGTACAGGGATGTAGCAAACACCCCTGATCTTGTGTGAGTAGATCCATTCTGTGAGGAAGCTTGTGTTAACTGCCCCTGGCCATTTCTAATAGAAGGGAGAAAGTACATTTGTGTAAGTTGAACTTACCATATTAGATGTTCAAATGATCACTGCTGCAGTAGCCTTAGACATATGGTTATATCCTAACAAAGATATAAGTGCCGGACAGATTCTAAAATTTCAGAGCACCTTCCACTTGCCCAAACTGTCAAGCAGTTTCAGCTGAGCTGACTAAAAGACAAGTTTAAGTGTGAAGGCTTTCAGAGCTTTCCTGCCAGCAGACAGAGGGAGGCTGAGTCCTGAAAGGGCAATGCAAGAATAAAATAAATAAATGAATGTCCACACCCTGGCGCGACCTGGATAACTGGATGGGGAACAGAAAATACACCCCTGGGATTCCACCTGTATCCCTGCTGGACAGTTCCATAGGGTGTCGAGGTGTTGGAACATGGGCTAAATTCTTGGCTAGGCTTGTAAGGGCCTCAGGGCCAATAGCTTAGTAACTTCCTACGATCCTATGGCCTAAGAAAACACACCAAAAACAAGGGGGATGGAGGGGGAGGGAGACAGCAGCTACTGCAGCAGTGATCATTTGAAAACCTACTGTTATGGTTAAATTCAACTTACTTACTATGTTCATCATACTGACCACTGTTGCAGTAGTGTTCACTATATGGGTAGATTACCGTAGCTAACTACATATGGGAGGTGAAAGGAAAAGAGTCCTGCAGCCCCTGCAGGAGGTGCCTAGTAAAGCTTGATCTGGACCTAGAGAAGGAATCAACCTTAGAGAGATTTGTAAAACTATGTACAGAGGAACAAGTAGCAACTTCTAGTATACTTCTAGAATTTTCCTTTAGCCAAGGCCTTGGTAAAGTGGGCACTGACCCTGCCTGGAATGACAAATATGGATGGACAATTTTCTACAGTTTCTCCTGCCAGTCTGGTTGTTGTGGGCATCCTGAGGCAGTGTAGCAACTGCCTCATGTACACGGACAACCATCTACTGCTACCACCTAGAAACACAATTTGTGAGAGATGCAGTTACATTAGGAAGCTAGAGTCCATGCTCTCTCCCTCTCAAGCCAGTATATCTGGCACAGAAAAGGTTGTCAACATAATCACTACATCTCAAACACCACCCACACCTACAAAACACACACCCGCATAGCCGAAGTCCTCAACATAAAAATACCCAAAGAAAGGAGACCTCCCAGGCAAAAACACACGTGATCTCCACAGCCCTCCACACCACATACCACACATAGTCCACACACCTGTGTCTCACAGCCACTAAGGCTTCACCATAAACCCATCATAGTAGTCATAGGAGACTCCATTGTGAGACATATACATGTGCCTCCCACCAGGCTGGATAAGAAGAAAGCCACGGTTAGTTGTCTGTCAGGTGCCAGAATCTGCCACATCGCATATGGACTCAAGTCTCTCAACAATAGGTTATGACTCTGTCATAGTCCATGTTGGTGTGAATGACCTGAGACGTACCTACCTGGACTATATGAAGAGAAACATGATTGAGCTTGCTGATTATGTGTCCCAAGCAAGTATATCCCTAGCCTTAAGCAGCATTCTACGGTCACCCAGAATGATGCCTCAATACAAACAGAAAATAATTGACTATAACAATTGGCTTAGTTTCTGGTGTCATTACAAGGGGATCCAGTACCTGACAGCCTGGGAAGATATGATCGACAGACCAAGATGCTTTGCCACAGATGGCCTGCATCTGTCTCACCTGGGCTTCTGGCAAAGGCTCTTGCTGCCCCATAGTGCCTTTTGTAGGAAAATTGATGAGGTTAAAACTGCCAACATAAAAATTTCAACAAAACACAAATTAAAGGTCATGCTGCTAAACTCTAGGAGTCTAAACATGAAACTGCACTCATTGCAAACTCTTAACCCTGGAAAATGCTGACATCTGTACAGTCACAGAAGCCTGGTTACTCATCCTATCATACATTCAGACCCCAAACTGTGGGCAGAAAAGCCAAAGGAGGTAGAGTTTCAATATATATTGAAGACATACACACTTCCAGGCTGGTCGAACAGCATGACACACAGGAGACGCTCCAGGTGCAGTTAACCATTGACAAGACCCATATTCAAATCATAGCTAGCTACCGGCCCCCAAATCTGAATCAGGATGCCCAATCCACCTATCTGGACCTGTTCGAATCTATCAAGATTCAACCCTTTACCCTGATCCTGGGTGATTTTAACTACTCAAACACAGACTGGAAGAACTACTCATGCCAGAACACAAATGCCCACAGATTCCTCGATTTTGTCAATGCAAACTAATTGGAACAGCTAGTCAATACCCCCACAACAGGTGATAATATCTTGGACCTGGTATTAACCAACATGAGTAACCACTGCAGCATCCCTAAAGTATCATCCTCCCTGGTAAGATTCGACCATAAAGCAGTCACTTTCAAAGTCACCATCTCCCCCAAACCCCCTCTAGGTGGGGTCAGACATAAAAACTTCTCCAAAGCTGATTACAGACTCCTGACAGATGGTATAAACAGCTTCACAGTCCCCTCCACTCTGTAAGAACTGACACCAATATCAAAAACTACACCAAAGCACTATACGAGCATTTATATAGATGGATGAAATCAGGAATACCCCAAGGGACTAAATTATCCTCTGCAAGGAAGAGTAAACCTGTCTGGTGGACATCTGCAATACATAAACTCCATAACAGAAGGAGAAAAACTGCCATCCAGGACCAAAATGGAGCAAGTGCCTAATTGGAAGCAATTTCTCCCTTAGCCTGAACAAGCAAATAAGAGCACTAGTGAAATCCTCCAAAGCAAACTTCGAGTCCAAATTGGCCACATCTACTAGAGACAATCATAAGGCCTTCTTCACATATGTCCGCAACCTCAAAGGAAGCACTCAGATCTGTTCAGAACTGGTAGTCAAGGACATCACATATACAAATGCCTCAGAGACAGCAAACTTGCTGGCTGATAGATTCAGCGAAAAATTCACACTTCTGTCTCCCCATCAGTAAATCAGGACATCACCAGTACCTGCTTCCTTCCCATTATATCTAGGGAACAGGTCATCACTGCTCTCTCAAAGGCAAAAAATACAGTCTCCATGGGACCCGATAACATCCCAGGCTACATCGTACATCAGATCAGGCAGGAACTCGCAACGCCATTGGACACCCTATTCAACCAGGGCCTGAGCACTGGCTTCATCCCAGCTGAGTGGAGGACAGTCGCTGTCATCCCTTTGCACAAAGGTGGCATGTTCACCGATCGGGGAAATTACAGACCCATCAGCCTAACTACTAACACTACTGTGAAACAGAATGACAAATAGCCAGAATCCAAGTCACTTTATTGTTCTCTGACGTCACGGGAATTATGCCTTCAAGGAGTAAAATACATCTAAAATACCCTGCCTATATATATATATATAACTATATACGTATACTCTACTCAAATCCATTAACACTCAATTAATTAATTAATTAATTAATTAATTAATTAATTAATTAATTAAACTAAATCACATGGCACCAAATAAATGTCAATTACATTCAAGATTCATTAGTTGTTTAATTAATTAATTAATTGAGTGAGTGTATATATATATATATATATATATATATATATATATATATAAGCAGGGTGTTTAAGATGTATTTTACTCCTTGAAGGCATAAGTGCTGAGACGTCAGAGAACAATAAAATGACTTGGATTCTGGCTATTTGTCATTCTTTTCCATCAGCCTAACTAGCCTGATCTGCAAGGCCATGGAACAGATTATCATGGACCTCATTAACAAGGACATTCATGGACCTCATTAACAAGGACATTGGCAACCTCCAAACACTTGATCCCACACAGTTTGGCTTCGTCAAGGGGAGGTCATACCTGCTAAAGCCATGGACAAGGGGAAGACAGTGCACGCCGCCTACTTTGACCTGGCCAAAGCTTTCAACACTATTCCTCACTGGGGTATAACAGATAAGCGCTCTCAACTAGACATCAATCCATATGTTACCAATATGTTACCAAATGGGTAGCAAACTGGCTCACTGATAGAACCCACCTAGTCAAAATAGGGGAAGCCACCTCAAGCAGTAGACTCATAACAAGCGGAGTACCCCAGGGTTCGGTCTTGGGGCCTCTATTATTTGGGATATACTTTTCTGAGGTGTAGGCCAAAACCAGTGGGATATGGCTGACCAAGTTTGCAGATGACTGCAGTCCTGGTTCTGTCATCAATTCCCCTAGTGATGTGGACATCCTCCAAGAGGGTCTCACTCAGACAAATGACTGGTGTCAGAAACATGACCTCATGCTGAACACCAAAAAATGCATCATCATCCCTTTGGGGAGAGTGACATCCCACACAAATTATCACATTAATAACAATGTCTTAAGCACACAATCAGTCATGAGGGATTTGGGCACTAAGGTTGATAGCAATCTGACTTTTGACCACCATGTTGCTTCCGTTGTATGGAAAGCCTTCTACATGGCCCATCTCATAAGTAAGAGTATCTCATCCAGGGACAGGGTCATAACATCCTTATTATTTCCCATTATTGAGTACAATGCCCCTTTTGGAATGTACCTTGCAAAATACATGCAGTAGCTGGAGAGACGACAGAGGTTCCTCACTAGGAGAATCCAGGGCCTCAAACATCTACCATAGACAAGATAGGCTAAAAGCCCTATTCCTCTACTCAGTTTCTTATAGACTCCTCAGAGGAGATTTCTGTCTGGCATACCCTGCCTTGATGGTACTGCTGCATATCTGCAAGTCAAGCTCCACTCGAGTAACCCATATGCGCGGCTTTAACCTGGTCTGTGGTATCAATAGGACTTGTTGGCTGGATAGATTTGTGTCCCAGAGAATCCCCCATCTGTGGAAGAGTCTCCCTCTCCATGTCAAACAGAGTACCTCTTTACCCCTTTTTAAGAGTAACCTGGATAACTGGATGGGAAACAGAAAATACCCCCCTGGGAGTCCACCCATGTTCTTGCTGGACAGGGGCTTTGGGTGCTGAGTTGTCTAAACATGGGCTAAACTCTTGGCTAGGCTTACAAGGGCCTCAGGGCAAACAGCCTAGTGACTTCCTAAAATCTTATGATCCTATGATGAGTAAAATAAAAAATAATAGTCTTAGACAACCATTTGGAAATAGTCTGTTTTCACAAAAGTTGACCCTACTTCTTACCTTCACAAGAAATGAACAACTGATCCAAATATTTGAAAGATTTAATTCTGCCATGATAGAACCTGAGTTGTCTGTGGCCATCCAAGGTAAGGAATACCTTTCTCCCTCATTTTTAGGTTCAGGAAAGAAAACAGGGAGATGGACAATTAATTCGGCTACAACTTTAGGCATAAAAGAAGGATTAGTTCTCAAAGAAACCCTGCCCCATATGGAAAATGAGTCAGGGTTGACTCAGCATAAGAGCTTGCAACTCAAGATACCCTTCTTGCAGAGGTCACAGCAATCAGAAAAAACTGTTTTCCATGTTAAGAATCTAAAGTCAGTCAGATTAGCTGGTTCAAATGGAGCAAGGGTTTGCTTTTCTAATACAAAATTAAGATCCCAAGGAGAGGCCATCAGTTTTCTTGGAGACTTCTTACAAAAAAACTTCTTCAAGAACATTTTGACATAAGACTGCATTGAAAGAGGTGGAT
Source organism: Protopterus annectens (assembly GCF_019279795.1). NCBI lineage: Eukaryota > Metazoa > Chordata > Ceratodontiformes > Protopteridae > Protopterus > Protopterus annectens. Next base: position 553,979,837 of record NC_056726.1, on the reverse strand, counting down.
CCATGGGCAGACATGGTGAAATGGCCAATAAATGAACCTTGATGGAGGAACAAGAAAGACCATTGCATAGTAACTCAAATATTGTAAAACCAGAGAACAACTACCTCTGAATGGAGGCGGGTTATGTTGTTGGCACCAACTAGAAATGTTCCATGTACTTATATATGATTTTCTAGTAGAAGGCTTTCTTGTTTCCATTAGTATCTGCTGCACATCCTCAGTAAACAGGTGCCTAAAAGGAATTAAGACCCTATCATCCACACAGTCATCTGAAGATGACTGATGTCAGGGTGTATCAAACACCCCTGTTCTTCTGCGAGTGGATCCAGTTTGTGAAAAAGCTTGTGGTAACTGCCCCTGGCCATTTCCAAAAGAAGGGAGAACCTGTTGCCTGGGTCAGAAGTGATCACAAGAATGATCTTTGAGGATTCATTCTAAATCTTCAGAAGTACCCTGGATATTAGTGGAAAATCAAATGGGTACATTCCTCTCCAAGGAAAAGAAAAGGCATCTAACTCCTGGAACAGAATCTTGCCAATTGATTGTTCGGACAGTAGGCAAAGAGGTCTATGTGAAGAACTACCCACAGATGGATCAAATCTTGGAATATCCCCTTATCTAATTTGCATTCAAAAGGATCTGCCCTGGTCCTGCTCAGCTAGTCAACCACACAATTTTGCTCTGATGGAATGTAGGATTTCTCTAGAGTGAGACTGTGCTGTGAAGCTATAGCCAAAGCTAACATGGCTAGTCTGAAAAGGGTGAATGACCTGTTCCCCCTTTGCTTGTTGAAGTACTAAATGTTTGTCATATTATCCATAACCACTTGCAGAGGTCCTGGGGGTCAAAGACGGTTCAGAAAAATGAGTGCCTCGATCAGGGCATGCATCTTGATGTTCATGCGTTTGCATCTGTCCTTGAAGTATTACATGCACTGCACCTCCCTCCCTCCTGAAACCGCGCCCCACACAAAGTTTAAAGTGTCTGGGCTAACTGACTGCTTTGGAGCAGGGAGGGAGAAGGGGAGACTTGGATTTAAGGATATCTGTGGTCTTTAAGTGTGGGAAGAAATAGCCAGGGAATTGTTATGGCTAGGCTTGTATAGGCCCTAGGGCTGATAGCCTAGTACCAACCTATGAACCTATGAACCTACGAAGAAAAGATTTCTCTTCTGACAAACCCCAGCACTGGGATTTGAAAAGATAAAGGGTGTTTATGCTGGGACCAAAGAGATTTCAGATACCACAGTATTTTTCCCATGTGGAGTCTCGCATGAGATATCATGAGAATTATTGATGCCATGAGACCAAAAATCTTGAGGTATTCCCTCACAGTGACCAATGTCTGAGTGGAAAACCTTAGAAACAGACAAAAAATGATAGTACAATTGTGCAAACTCTTACCATAACAGTACATGTCCTTCTACTCACTGTTGCAGTATTCTTAACAGAAGGGATCTCCTGCTAAGGACAGCCCAAAAATCTGGCCAGTATAACAAAGCCTTTAGTATTGGCACCGTACATCACACTTACGCTCCCCACACAAGGTGTAGGGCATAAAGGTGATGTATGGATGCACACATCCAGAACTGAAAAAGTCACAGGAGGAAGAGGATGCCCCTAGGGGGAAGGAAGAACATATGCATCTAGAAGGAGAAAAGAAAGAAGAGCCCCTTGGCCAAGAGGACAAGAAGAACAGGCTAGAGGAGAGGTGGCAAGACAGAGGAAGTGAATATTGCAGCAGTGAAGAGAAGGACATCTACTGTTGTAAGATTTTACACAACTACACTATGTCCTTCCATATCACTGTTGCAGTATTCCCAAAAGAAGGGAGAGTACTAAAGTGCAAGAGGAAATCTGGGATGAGGAGGAAGGCACTGAAGAGCTCTCTAGGAAACCCATGCTGGATAGCCCTGGAAATAACATTCAACTTGTAATGTTTACTGACAGTATAGATAGATCAAGTAGCACCCTCAAGGATGGAACTGGTATCCAGCCCCCTGAAAAAAGCACTGGAGGAAGCAACAGCTCTGGTAGAATCCACCTTTACTGAAGAGGAAAGACATTTACCATGAAAAGAATAACAAAAAATGGCTTTAGAAATCCAGGAAGTGATGGTCTGCTTAGAAACAGCTAACCCAAAGACCTAGGATGAAAGGAAACAAAAAGCTGCTCAGATTTGTGAATAACTTTATCTACATAATATCTGAGCTATCTATGCAAATCTAAGGCATGAAGAGCCTTCTCACTGGCAAACTGTGAAGAAGGGAAAAAGGAAAGCAAATGAACAGATTGATTAAGGGGCAACTCAATGACCACCTTGGGCTTAAAATAATTATTAGTATGAAGAGGCACACTGTCTCTGTGGAAAACTAAGAAATGAGGAAAAGCCATGAGAGCCTGAATTTCAGAAACCCTCTTGGATGAAGTGAGGGCCAAAAGAAGAACAATATTCCAAGTACAATATTGTAAGGAAGCTAATGCAGCAGGCTAAAAATGAGACTAAATCAATTTTTACAACAAAATCGAGGTCCCAGGAAGGAGAAGTAGGCTTCCTGGAAGGCCTGACATGAACAACACCTTTAAGAAACTGCGTGACCTCAAATCTAAAGGCCACAGGAGGAGTCAAGGGCAGACAAGCAGAAATTGCTGATACATGAACTTAGCTGAAGAATATGCCAACCCAGCATGGAGCAGATCTCACAAATACCAGAGAACCAGAGGGACCTCCCCATACTGGGGATTCTGATTGTGAGAGAGGCACCAGACAGAAAATCTCTTCTATTTGGACAAATATGACTTCCTGGTAGTGGGCTTCCTAGCCTCCTGCAGGACCTGAAGCACATCCTCAGAAAACTGGTGTCCAAAAGAGAACCCTATTACACACAAGTCAGGATGGATAAAAGACACCTTCTCTTGTGTGAGAAGGTCCACTCAATGAGATAACTTGTGGTGACTGCCCCTAGCCAGGTGTGAAAGAAGAGAGGAACTGATGCTGTCTGGGCCAAAAGGGAGTCACTAACAAGATTTTGGGAGAGTCTTGCCTGATCTTGTGCAAGACTCTCAGAAGCAGAGGAAGGGGAGGGGGTGGTTTACAGAAAAATCCCCTTCCAAAGAAAAGACAGGGCATCCACTTTCCAACCCAGAAGACTTGGGACTCTGGAGCAGACAAGAGGAAGCTGTCTTTTCAGAAGTGAGACAAAAATATCTACCTTAGGAATACCCCACCTACAGACAATATCCAGGAACACATCTCTGTGAAGCATTCATTTGTGAGCTTGTGTGCTGGACCTGCTCAAAGAGTCTGCCACTAGATTGTGCTAAGAGGGAATGTGAACAGCCTGAACAGTTACTTGATAATGGATAGCTAGGTCCCAAACCTGAAGGACTACTCTGCAAAGAAGGTAGGACCTTGTACCACCCTTGCTTGTTCTTGAACCATTGCTTCTGTTTCTTTTTTTGCAGAACGTCCGCATGAAACACCCTAGGAGGGTCAAATACTTGGTGTCACTCAATAATCGTAGTAGAGATCTCATCCTTCACTACCATCTATGGAATCCCCCTTGGTTCCTTGCATATAATCAGCTGAGGTTCACCCTCAATGTCAGCAGAAGATATTTTGTGAAGCCTCAGAGGAACTTCCAGAAGACAGATCCATGCCAGCCTCCAATGGGATCACAGCAGAGGAATCTGAAGCAACTATTGGACAATCCTCTGGGTTTTCACTTGCCTCGAGACACAGACATCTGGGCAGGCTGGACAGCAGCTGTATCAGACCTAAGTGTTCTGGCCTTTTTCTTGACCAATGGCTGACCCTCAGGATGGGAATACTCTGTCACAGCACCTTCAGCCAACAGCTTAAGACATTGTCTTTAATGGTAAATAGACAAGGAGAAGAGACAAGTAAGTAGAGTCTTGGGGGGGGGGGGAGCTTGGCAGATAGAACACTGCATACAGTTGTGGGAAGGACCCAAACAGAAATGATGCTGGCCGTGATGGGGAATCTGCCTCCTAAGCTGACATTTTCCCTTTCTGGATAACATGAAACCAATCAACACTAAATAAAAAAGAAAATTAAGGATAAACCCAAACGGGGGCAGTTATCTGAAAAATGGCTTGGTAACCAGCACAGAAGAAAGGTGTTCAGACTGACATTCAATGATGGCATTCAGACTGGTGGCAAAGAAGTTGTGAAGGTGTTTGTCCATACATTACTTTTAAATCCTATACCTTCTGCGGGAAGCGTGCATGTGACATATGGCACCTGTAAATACTAAAGGCATTGGTATATAGGCCTGACATTGGGCTATCCTTAGCAGGAGATCTCTTCCATTAGAAAGACTGCAACAGTGATATGGAAGGACACATATTTTTTCATATGAAAGACAAACTCTTTGAACTGAGGTGCCTAGTTGACATCCTAGTAACACAATCCCGTATGAGAGAGTCAAGACAAACATCTGAATGTTCTCTTGGAATCCCATCTTGTGTAAGCGAGCTGTCACCCAAGAGAAAGATTCCTGACACTTTGAAAAAGGCTCTGCAAAGATAAGCAAGTCACCTAAAGATGGAAAATTGTGGATACACTGTAGCCTACAATGAGCTTTAACTGGAGCTAGGCACTTTGCAGACACTCTTGGTGCAATGGATAGTCCAAAGGTTAAGGGAGAAAACTGAAAATGTGATCTAGACACACAAAATATTAAGAAATGTCTGACATCTGGATGAACAGGGATGTGATAAGCGTCTTATAGCCTAGTGTTACCAGGAAACTTGAAAGAGGAAGAAGATGTAACAGGTTGTGAAATGGCATCATTTTGAACTTGGACTCTATTGCAAACAGGTTTAGGAAAAAAAAAGATCCAGAACTGAATGATCTCCAAGCCTTTTCTTCTTTTTTTTCTTGCACTAGAAACATCCTTGAATAAAAAAAACCCTTCCCCACCTGGGAAGGAGGAACTGGTTCTATGACTCCTTGGAACAGCATGTGATGATGAACAGGTGGAAGCAAATATTGTCTGATCCTGAGGGTGAGAAATGACCCCTTGGAAAATGTAATTCCCTTCCACTGCTGTCTGTAACCCTGATGAAAGATTTTCAGAACCCATATGTCTGAAACAATCTGTTGCAAAAGAGAAAAAAAACTGAAATTAAGACTTTCTAGATGAAAAAAGGGGCCAGGGTGGGAGGGGGTCACAATGTCTCTTGAATAGTCATTCAGGCTTGTTGGACAGTCCTTGATTTTGGGTGGTTCAAACGTCTTTGAAATTGCCTTGCCATTTCTTCTTAAACATCTGTTTACCTGAATTTTGTTGAGACATTTCATTCTGTCTTTTGCCAACAATGTTTGAGGAGAGAGAAAATCTCTTTGACAATTTGGAAAAGGATAGCTGAAAAACCTTAGAGATTCCCTAGCTCAACTTGCCCTTTTCATCACACTTTTTGATCACCTCTGCAGCAGATGGGCCAAACATTAAATCTCTATCCAAGGGTAAATTTAAAATCTAATTTTAACATCATCTAGGAAAGTCTGGGAATGCAATCATGCAGACCTCCTCAAAACAGTACGAATGGCCACAGCCCTGGAAGAAGTATCAACAGTCACACACACACTGCAAACAACAAGCAGTGACCTGTGCAATAGAATAAACTTACTTATTTAAAGCAGATTCTTCCTCACAAGAAGAAACTGCAGACAAATCATTCCTTATACTTTCATAATTTGCCAGAACACACTTTAACATCATTTAAAATTCTGAAAATCAAAGTTGCAGAAGTATATACATTTTCCCATCCTTATCAGAAACAGTAGGGGTGGAATTAGTAAGTGCTTAGCAGCAGTGGGATCAACTAAAGCTATAGTTGCTGAGTCAGATTTGGGAATAGTGCATAAAAATAAAAAGACGAAGAAACTTCATATATTCTATCTGCCTTTTTAGGGGTAGCTGGCTGACTATCAGGAAAACTGCAGGCAAAAACACACACATCCTCTAAGCAGGCAGAACAGGAGGAATGGATGTAGGTTCTGGCAAACTGTTCTAAAATAACACATAGTATTTTTTGAGGGATAGAGAAATCGTAGTGTTCTCCCACTTCAAACACTGGCACATTCTCTGAGAAAGGGAACACGCCACAGGGTGAATCAGAAACTGAGCTCTCCTCTGAGTATGATTCAGAAATCAGAAAACTGTGCATCTGTCTCTTCATTTTTATGTTTGGATTCAGAATCTTGAATATCTTCAGGAAGAGACGGATTCCTCTTTCTTTTACCAGAAACTACTATACAAGAAAGATCAATAGCCTGAATCAAACCCTGAGCTAGACCCAGTAAACTACTCCTATCCAAAGAAATTTGCAGAGGAGTAGATACATGCTTTATTTTCTGTTTCTTTTTGACAGGAAAAGGGGCAAACCGTGTTACTAATGGCAGCACCTGCTTCCCCAGGGACTGGCACAGCATTCTGACACAACAGGGAAAACCCCCTGTGTCTTCATGCAAGTCTGAATGCAGTGGCTTACCCTTGCCCACTAATGGGATCCCAACAGCCTCAGAGGTCATGGCTAACCCCCAGTCCATAGTGGCTGTAAGTGCTACACCAGAAAGATCTGGGATAAAACATGAGTGGTCTGAGGTACAACAAATGAACACAGCAATCACCCTGTGGTTGAGGCAAATTGATAGCCTGGTGTGGTGGCAACAGCTATTGCTTAACTTTTTGTTTTTGTGGCTAGGACTGACTGATGGACCAATAGTCTGTTCCATGGTCAAGCAGAAAATGTTACCTCTTCCCAAGAAAAGACTAGTAACAATTGCCAGTAAACACTACCAGTCCAGAAAAGTTACTTTTTTGACAGAACAAAAAAATACAGTAAGAACCACTTTAAATCGCTATGACAGCAACACAAAAGAAAATTAAACACAATTTTTCCACAGAAATAAAGTTTTCAGTTATTTTACACTTCTTTTAAACTGACAGCAACATTGAGTGCTCTGTTAAAAAGTATGTTGCAGTCTTGAGACAGTCTATTAAAACACAACACTCCCAGATTTAAAATAACCTTCCTGAACAGGAAAGAAATAAAACATCAACAAAATTAAGGAAAACAAAAGGAATATTATATACTTACCATAATGACAGATCTGTGTTGTGTGATTTTCATCAGGTTCAACACATGGGTTGTTGGATCTGATTGAATCTGACCTCGGCACCATCGCTGAAGCTTCACAGATCCAGGGCTCTAATTCCTCCCATAACTCCGTATACTCTACCTTAGTACCTTAAATTACGTTTGCACCACTAACTTCAAAAATTTAGAGCTATAATAACCCTTTTAAAGTTAATTACTGAACTGACAGGAAACATCCAGGACAGGATCAGAGTCTGACAGGTCAGTTCACAGATATGGTGCAAATGAGATCCATTCGGTCACCAGAAGCCAACAGATGATAATTTAGAAGGGAGCAGGAGGGAGGTTGAACTGGATGAAAACTAGACAACACAGATCAGTCATTATGGTAAGAACATAACTTTCACATCTGATGTTGTCTATTTTCATCTGAATCAACACATGGAACAGATTGCCAAACTGTTTTTACCTGGGTGGCATCAAGGAAGGATGTTCCTGAGAATGGTGGACCCAAAAGAAAACCATGATCTTGACTGTACATCCAATTTATAATGGTTGCAGCATCACAAATATCATCAGTGAGAAGCCTTTTCATAAAGGCTGCTGAAGTGGCTATTGCACTCGTGGAATAATCTTTGGGCTTTGATTGCAGGGATAGGTCCTTTTTAGAGTACATAAAGGAGACACAATCTCATAACCATCTTGAAAGAATATCCTTAAAAACTGCTTTGTCCAATTTTTGTCTAGAAAAGACAATGGAAAACTGATCAAGTTTCCTGAAGTGTTTCATTCTATGAGGGAAAAATCTGAATTTCCGATGAGCATCCAACATATACAGAGTATATTCACAATCTGGAAAAAAAAAACACTGATAGATTAATTCATTGGTTTAAATTTGCTTTGTATACCACCTTAGGAAGAAACAATGTCTTAGTCTTTAAGGAAACATTGTCTCTATGGAAAATCAAGTAAGGGGGTTGCAAGAAAGGGCCTGCAGCAATGAAATTTTAGCTGATGTAACAGCCAAAAGAAAAACTGCCTTTCAAAAGAGGAACTTTAAATCTGCTGATGCTGCCGATTCAAAGAGAGGTTGGGTTAATGCTTGGAGCAAAACAGTAATACACCATAGAGGGACTGGGCCTCTGATAGGTGGTCATAGGAGGAACATTCTCCTCAAAATGCTTTAGCAACTTTTAATGATGCTATGGAGGTGTCATTCTGATCTATGTGGAAATTGGAGATTGCAGACATTTGTATTTTGATAATGGAGAAACTGCAACCACTGTGGAAAAGCTCAGAAAGAACTCCAGTATGGAAGGGATGGAAGCTGAAAATGGATCTATTCATTTCAGCAGAGCCCAGACAAAATACTTTTTCCATTTGGTTTTGCCTTTTTGGTGGATTATTTCTTGGAGACTAAGATAATCTGAACAACTGATGCTGAGAGCCTGGTGTCTCTGGCTAAAGTCAGAACCGGAGGAAACTAAGAAGTTAGCTTCATGGATTTCTGATCCAGAGAAGGCAATCCAGCCAGGTGAGTCAAGAGATTTGGATAGTGATCCAACAGCCATGGGAGAAGTACTAGTACAGGCCAGGGGAAATGGAACCATGCTTGTCAGGGCCAGAAGGGAGCAATGAGAAGAACTCTGGCCTTTGCACTTTCTTGCTTTCTGGATGAATTTATTCATTAGGGATAATGGGGGGATTGCATAAAGCAGACCTGGGGGCCAATTGTGGACTAGAGTGCTCCTCAATGACTGTCCCTGTGCAGGGATCAGGGCAAAATAACTGCTGCACTTGTTCAGGCAGGAAGCAAAGGGGTCACAAGTTTGATCCCAGTGATGGAAAATCAAAGGAAGTGTTGGATTGGGGGAACACTCATGATGCATTAAGATTGTTCAGCTCAACTTGTTGGCTAATATATCAGACATCCCCGGGATGTGCATTGCTGTCGGACAATGAGTGTGAAGACATCACAGAGTGCCACACCCTCATGGCTTCCCAACAAAGAATAGATGACCAGGTTCTTCCCTGTTTATTGATGTACAGGACCTTCTGCCATGTTGTCCATCTGTATGGAAATCACACCCTTAGGGAGAACAGCCTGAAATGCCTGCAATGTAGGAGGACTGCTCTTATCTCCAAGACACTGATGTGAAGACTGGACTTTAGAAGTGACCAAGAATCATGACCATTCACCTCAGAAATGTCCTCTCCATCCCAGAAGGGAGGCATCCATGGTTACAACAGCCAATGGTGGATCAGTATGAAGGGGGTGACCTTCTGTCAATAACAGAGATGTTATCCACCAGCTAATATGATCTCTGCATATTTGAGTAATGCGAGTTTTAGCAAGTAATGGGTGAATGTTTTGAGACCATTGCACAGAAACAGCCCATTGGAGTACTCTTATATAGAAACTGGCTAGTGGAACCAGTATGACTGTGGAGGGCATTAGGCCCAATAGTCGTAGAATTAACTTTGCTGAGGGTGAAGGATGCTGAAGTACCTGTGCGGATACCAGGCATAGGGATAGCATGCTAGAGTAAGGTAATCTGGCAATTTGTAACACTGAGTCCAGGTGGCATCCAATGAATTCTATTTGTTGTGAGGGATCCATGTGGCTCTTGGTTAGATTTATCATGCTTCTTGGGTTTTACATTAGGTAGGGCAGAAGGTCCAGATGGCATAACAGCAGATGGCTGGAGGTAGCAGTAAGGATCCAACTGTCAAGATAAAGGGAAACTTGGATTCCTAACAGATGCAGACATGCTGCAATGACTGCCAGTATCTTGATTAACACCTTAGAGGCTGTAGTAAGACTGGATTGAATTGGTATTGACTGGCTCCCAGACAGAAATAGAGAAACCTCCTGGAATGCTTCTCTATCTTTACACGATAGTATGTGTTTTGGAGATCTGTTGAGCACATTCAATCATCCTTCCTAAGAAGAGACAATATAGGCTGGATCATGACCATCTGCAATTTTGTCTGCATTATAAATTGATTTAAATGGCTCAGATCTAGTGTGTCTGAGGTCTCTGGTCTTCTTGGGTACTATTTAACTGTAGCCTCCAAAGAGGTTTCATGCCTCATGAATGGAGAAAGACAACAGTCATCCCTCTCCACAAAGGTGGGCCATCTACAGACTTTAGAAACTACATACCCATAAGTCTCAATGTATAAAGCCATGGAAAGAATTATCATGGAGATTATCAATAGAGATATAGTAAACTTCCAGACACTGGACCCAATCCAGTTTGGTATGTCAAGGGCAGATCATGCCTACTTAATCTGGTGGACTTCTTTGCAAAGGTCACCAAAGCAATGGATGAGGACAAAATTGTTCATGCTGTCTACCTTGACCTGACCAAGGCATTTGATACAATGCCCCACTCAGACATTGTTGACAAACTCAAGAGATTAGGTACAAACCCGTATGTCACCAGGTGGATAGCCAAATGGCTCACAGACAGGACCCAGGAAGTTAGAATTGGAGAGTCCACCTCTACAAAGTGGCCAGTCACAAGTGGACTCCCTCAGGGATCAGTCCTTGGACCGCTCCTTTTTGGCATTTACTTCTCAGAAGTCAAGGCCAAAGTCAGTGGTCTCTGGCTGACTAAATTTGCAGATGACTGCAAATTAGGAGCTGTCACTGAATCTCACACTGACACAAATGTTCTCCAGGAGGGGCTGACAAAGACAAACAACTGGTGTCAGAGTCATGGACTAAAACTAAATGCCAAGAAATGCATAATAGGATCCTCTGGGAAGTCATCCATCCCTGGTAACTATCCACCCCTTCGAGTTTACCCGGTAGTCAGGGACTTAGGGACACACACAGATAGTAATCTAGCCTTTGATCATCACGTGCCTACAGTGGTGAGGAAATCATTCTATGTTGTGCAACTTAAAAACAAAGGTATGTCATCTAAGGCCAGGGAAGTCATTGCTCCACTGTATTCGGCATTCATCAAAACTATCATTGAGTACAATGCCCCCACTGCTATGTACCTAACCAGGCATATCCAACAACTGGAACGTCCACAGAGGTTCCTCACTAAAAGAATACAGGGCATATGTAATATGTCCTATGCAGACTGCCTCAAGGCCCTATCCCTGTATTCTGTCTCCTACAAGCTTTTGAGGGGAGATCTATGCCTGGCATAACACAGCATTGTCAGACCACACTCTGATGGACCTCCTGGATGTCCACAAAACAAACAGTACCAGAATTACTCATTCTAAAGAATTAAACCTTGCCTGTGATATAAACAGGACCTGCTGGAGAGATAGGTATGTATCCCAGAGACTACCCAGTCTATGGAACAGGCTCCCCATCCATGTGAAGCAGAGTTCCTCCCTAATCCAATTCAACTGCAACTTGGACAACTGGATGGGAAACTGGAAATTCATCCCTGGTTTGGCACCTATGTCTCTGATGCAAACAGGTAACCTGTAAATGGTTCATCTCCCAGGCCCATGCTTACACTTATCAAGGGTATCAGAACTTGTCAGAGATTTGGAATGCATAGCTAGGCTTAAAAAGACCCTTGTGGTCGGTAGCCTAGTAAACACCTACGAACCTATGAAAAGAACCCTGATTAGACTCTGGATTCTAATTGGTCTTTGGAGATGATTTGGATTACTCTTTTTTGTAGCAGATTGTAACATTTTTGCTGCTGCAGATCCCCATTGACTGGGTGGAACACCAAGAGGTTTTTTTTTTTTTTATTGGAGGAAATGACAAGGGAATTGAGTAGCCTCTGGAAATTATGTTTCACACCCAGGATCTGTTATCATCAGCCAGGCTTGTAGATGCATGAGTAAGTGCCCCTGATTGCCTCTGGAGTACAGCAGCCCGGCAACTTTTCAGGAGCACTGGTAGGGTTTTTCAATGAAGGGAAGATGAAAGTTCTCATTTTGTGGTCCGCCTCTGCCTCCTGGGCGATGTTCATTATAGTTACCACCTCTTTTACCGTGAGAAGGTCTGCCCCCATTAGTGTTGTGATAATGGCCCTGTGACTTGTGGAACCACATCTTCTTGCCACCCCTCTGATTCCTAGAGAAGATCCTTTGTGGGGTGGAAAAACTTGATTCCCATTACAGAGTGCATTCTACCATCTTGTTGACTCCTGGTTAGGGTGTCATTTATCTATGGCATAAAAGGTGTGGAACCGTCAAATGGGGCATTAATGAAGGACATCTTAAACCTTCTGTGAAGTCACAAAGGTGCATCCAGACATGCTGACATACAGCGTCCACACTGTACCATCAGCTTCATTAGACAGCAGTCATGTGGTAATGTAGACTGGAGGGTAGTGACCTAGGAGTCAACAGTCTTCTGAACATCCATAGGCAGGCTACCAGGGAGAAACTTGGAGGGCTCTTTAGTCAAGCCTCTGGAACTGTGTTACATGAGCCAAATAGTTCAGCACTCAGAGGACGAAGGTCGCTGAAGCATTATATCCATTTTCCAAACCTGTCCAATATCACAGACTCCCTGTTGGGGGGGGTAGAAGAAGAACTTTCTTCCAATAATTCTTTCTTGGTAGCCACCACTACCAACACTGTATCTATCAGTTCTGCTCCAAAGCTTCCTGTCCTTGGGTGTTCCCAAGATCCTACCTGGTTTCTTGGTATTGGCTGCAATGCTGGTAATGGACCAACGCATGTATATTGGAAAGATGCTGGGGATTCTATATGGTGATGGTTATGAAGAAGTGTTGTTAAATGAGCTACATAGAGCAAGAATGTTGATGTTACATTAAATGATTTATTATAAAATTTTCAAATAACAAGGGAGGAATATAATTATTTAATTCAGACACATCCTCAAGTTCCAACCATATTTGGAATCCCAAAAATACACAAAAGCACCAGCGGCCCACCTTTGAGACCTATTGTAGATGCAAAGGCATCAAAAACAACCACTTTAGCTAAGTTTATTGACTTTCACTTGAACACAATTTTCTCAGAATTTAAACATATATTGAATGATTCCTGGGACTGTTTAAAGAAAATAAAACAGGATTTATATAGGGAAAAGCTGATTATGGCAACTATAGACGTTAAAGATTTGTTTAACGTTATAGCCCATGATAAAGGACTTGATATGTTATATGACTTTCTACATAAACAAACCAACTTTAGCCACAGTAGAATACTTAGTTTAGGACCCTTATGGAAACAGTGCTCAATAACAACTTTATTATTTTTGAGAATCAGATTTTTAACCAAATTACAGGTGTAATGATGGGGGTGGCATGCGCCCCCCTGTTTGCAAATATTGTACTTGCCAATGGTTTAAAGAATGTTTGTTTTATGGAAGATTTCTTTTTTCAAAACAGGTTTATTGTTTTAACATATAAGAGAAATATCATAGGTTCATAGGTTCATAGGTTTATACTGAACTATACCCATTATTTTGCTGTGCCTCTGTCGAGCAGTGACACTGAGGTAATCCCTGGGGTATATCTGCGATCTCCCATCCATTGGTCAAGATTTCTCTTGAACAAGGCTCTCCACCTTTGTGGCTCTGATGGATCTAGATTTTTGAGGTGAAGCATATTCATCAAATCTGGGTTTGACATGGCCTTGTATGTTAGGCAAAGGTCACCTCTGAGCAAGCGGTAGCGACTGAATATAGAGGGAGTTCTTTCAGTCGGGCAGCATAGGACAGATTTTGAGACCCTTTATCCTTTTGGTGAGGAACTTTTGTGGCCTCTCCAGCTGCTGCAGGTGTCGGGTCAGATACATCCCAAATGGGGCATTGTACTCAATCATTGGTCTGATGAGTGATGAGTAATGACAGACTACTATCAACCTGGGTCCCCAGGTCCCTGATAACTTCTTCTGTGCTCAGTGGATTGCCACCTATTTGGTAGCTATCCATTTCTGTGAGACCCTTCTGAAGGATATCTGTGTCAGATGTGTTTTCTACTATGGCCCAGTTTGCAGTCATCTGCAAACTTTGTCAGCCATAACCCTCCTCCAGGACTGAGCCCTGTGGGACACCACTTGACAGGTTTTGAGTCTGACATGGCCAGCAACTCTGACCCTGTGGGTTCTGTCACTCAGCCAGTTTGCAACCCATCTTGTGATGTATGGGTTAACATTTAAGCTGATGAGTTTTTCAATGATACCCGAAAGGGGGTTGTGTATCAGGCCTTAGCCAGATCGAGGTAGGCTGTATGGACTGCCGTTGGATCCAAAGTCTGCAAATTGGACCACAGTTGCACAGAGGTAAGACTTTGATTAAACAGCTGTCCTAGCTGTGGGTTTAATTCCTCATTGTGTTCGCGGGAGCACAGCCGGGGACACCATCAGGTCCCATGGATGCTGTATAGATATCTCTCCTTTGGGGGGGGGGAGGTTTGCACTGAACCTGTCAGCCAGTATGTTGGCAATGTCTGTAGGATCAGTAATCTTCACATCATTTTGAACTAGTTCTGAGCATATCTGGGAGTTTCCTCCTAGGTGTCTAACATAGCTAAAGAAGGCCTTATGATTGTCTTTTGAGTCTTTAGCTAGATGATTTTATGAGAGCTCTTAGTTTTTACTTATAGTGATCAAGGGTGTCTTACCTTTTTAAGATTTTGCTATATCTTGTAGTAGCTTCCTCCTTTTATTGTAGAGTTTGTTTATGGCTGGGGTCCACCAGACTGGATGCTTGCCTTTGGTACTAAGAGTCTTTGTTTTGTTTGGGATTGCCTTATCCATCACCAGCTCGGGGGCTTAAAGGAGACCACTTTGTGATCTGATCTCACCAGTGAGGGGTATACTCGTAAGCTGAACATTGTGGTTGTTCCATGGCATTTGAGTTTATGAATTCCAGGAACTTTTGGGCTAGGGTGTTTGGGCTTGAGTAGTGTTCCCAGTCAGTCACCTAGTATGATGGTGTTTGGTGATACATTTATGAAGGCCATGTGAGGTTCCTGAGTTTGTGAGGGTGGCCTGTAACATGCTACAATTTGCAGAGCAGTCTTGCCCTATGGTTAATTGCACCTGGATGGTCTCCGATGCATCGTGCGTTGCCACCAGTCTTGAGGTGTGGTGTCTTTAATGAATATGATACCCCCCCTCTTTCTTATTGTATTGATTTTTTGGGGCGAACGCATGATATGGCATTGAGCAGCATTACCCCTTTTTTTTTTTTTTTGTGTTCTAGGGTGGTAGTTTTTCTGCCTAAAAAGGCACAGGGTGACAGGGTGCAAGCGCCCCTTTGCGGCTAGCTGTTGAGTCAGCATGTCATCCCAGACAGAGAGATACTGATCCCTTTGAATGAATGACAGTGTTTAAGCCAATTGTTAAAGCATCATAACAATTTTATACAAGTAATTAAAAATAGGTATTATTATAATATTCAACAAAACAACTAAAGTATTTACAAAGACATCCACTACAATCAGATCAATTAATTAAACTAAAATATCATGCTATTGAAATTAAATTTTTTAACAAATTTTGTAAATTATCCCATACAATAAAATAAGATGTTTTTCTGTTTGTTCTAGTCCTAATTGTGTTTATTTCCATATGGCACACTATATTCATAACATTTTTAAATTCATTGAACGAAGGAGGTGTATCTGAAATCCAATTTCTAGTTATTATTTTCCTAGCCACTGCTAGAATAGACCATAACAAGGGAAGCTTAACCTTTTAACACTTTGAGGTACAGGTGTGTTGAATAATATAAGAGATTTAGAAATAATGAAATTATCTGTAAAAAGAGCCTGCAAAAATTCATTAATTGACTTCCAGTATTCTTTCAATTTTATACAGTCATAAAACATATGAGCCCAGTCAGCATTAATTTCTACATTACATCTCTTACATAGATTATCTTTATTATTTATTTTATTCATCATCAAAGGTGTATAAAAAGATCTATGTAAAAATTTCCATGTATAAAGTCTCCAGACAATGGAAGACATAGTTCTATAAGCAGATTCCAATTTATATTGTTTATCTTGTTGATTTGGTGGGTCCTCATTAATAGAAGTGAAATAATTCCAGTATGAATCTACACTGTAAAAAGTTTCTTGTCTGATAACTTTATGTATGTATGAAAGTTTACCTTTATCAGAAACTTTATGTTGTAAATTTAATATCAAGTAATCAATCAGTGTTGGAATAGATTCTTTAACAGTTATAGACATTAAATCTATTTTATTAATGAGATGTTGTCTAAAGGTCTGAACCTCTAACCAGCAAGTTTCTCTTAGATCAAATTCTTGTTTTAAGAAATCTAGATTTTTAACTTTATTATCAGATATCAACTGATACCAGTACTTTAGATCATTATCTATAGCTAAATGAGTTCCTTCAGAAGTAGATGACAAAAGCATACTCTGAGTATACATTATAGGAAATACAATAACATTCCATTCCCTATACTTAGGGTGCATGAATATAAAGCTACGATAACTAATAATAATATTTAATGGGTAACAAACCATATGTTTAGGTGTAATAGGTGAAGTACAAAATTCCTTTAGTAACCATAACATGGAGTTATTTACAATCATATTTTTATGTGTTAAGGAGATTTTCATGAAGTGTATACTAATTAGCTCCCAATAATCTTTCCATTTTGTGACATATGACTGATCTATTAATAAAGTAATAACTTTTACAATAGAAGAGATAGTATATAAATTAAAGTCTGGAAAAGAAATACCCCTTGAGACCAGCTATTAGTATGTTTCTTTAATGCAATCCTAGGTCTATTAGGTGCCCATAAGAAATTTAACATTAGTGTGTTCAGTTTCTTGATAATTATTTTTGTAGGTGGAAGTATTATTGATTGTATTAAGTATAAAATCTTGGGGAATATTATCATTTTAATAATTGTAAGTCTCTCCTCCATAGTAAAAACATATTATTCCAGGTATTAAAAGATTTTGTATATTAAGAAAACAGGTATTATAATTATTATATATAATAGATGTAATATCTTTAGATAGTATTATACCTAAATAAGTTATCTGACCTAAATTGGGTACATATTTAGTAAAATCACTAATGAGAATATTTTTTCGTGTATATATAGGTAGTATTTTAGTTTTTTCGTCATTGAATATTAAACCAGAAATACTTTTAAAATTCATCATGTTATCAAATAGAGACTGTATAGAAGAATTAGATCCTGCTGATGTAATTAGAACATCATCTGCAAAAGTTGAATTTTGGATGTTGTATTTTCATCTATTTCAAAACCCTCTATGTCAGTACTGTTTCTGATCAAATTAGCCCAAGGCTCCATTACTAAAGTGAATAATAGTGGAGAAAGTGGACATCCTTGTTTTGTACCTTTAAGAATGGGTATTTTTAGAGAAACATATGTTCCTACCTTAATATAAGCCAACGTTCCTTTGTATAAATGTTCAATTAGATTTACAAATGCATCCGAGAAGTTTGTGCACTTCATTAAGGTAAACAGATAGTCCCAACTTACTGAATCAAATGCTAAACTTATATCAAGACTAATAAGTGTTAAATCTTTCTTTTTCCTATTTGCAAAATCTATTAATGTTAAAGTTCTTCTTATATTATCAAAAGTATTTCTATTTACAATGAAGCCTGTCTGATCTATATCTATAATGCCGGGAATGATTGTCTTCAATCTATCAGCAAAGATATTCATAAACATTTTATAATCAACATTAAGTAATGAGATGGGCCGATATGAAGAACATCTAGTTGGATCTTTATTAGGTTTTAAAATTGGCGAAATAAATGTATATTGCCAAGATGGGGGGGGGTTATTAACTCAGTTTGGGCCAAAATAAAAACCTTATGTATTAATGAATATGTATTTTTAGAAAGGATTTTATATATCTCTGGTATAATACCATCATTACCCGGTGCTTTGTTTTATTTAAGCTTATTTATTTGTGTAATAACTTCTGTATATGAAATACTCTTGTCCAATAGTTTAATCTGTTGTTTATTAAGCTTTTTATTCATATTTGTGGTTATAAACTCCTTTATTTTATCTTTAGGTTCCATGTTAATATTATTATGGTTAATTTTGTGAAAGTGATTTCTAAATTCATCTAGTATTTCTGGTATACTAGAAACATTCTTCTTTTCCTTAGAGAAAAGATTTCTTTGATATGGTTTTGTTTATTCAACCTTTTTGTTTTATTTTTAAGTCTATGTAAGTATTTGGGGCTTATTGAATAAGACAAAACTTGTATTTCTCTAAAGTTATTTTAACTTTATGAGTTAAAATATCTTTGTATTTCTCATTTAGTTTGTTTATTTCTTCAATAACTTTCTTGTCCATAATATTTTCTTTATTATTATGTTTATAGGAGTCTAATTTACTTTGAATATCTAACAATTCCTTATCCCAAGAT